>NC_056751.1:624873863-624993863 GCF_019279795.1 Protopterus annectens | reverse complement strand
GAGAGAGGCAGAGAGAGACAAGGGGAGAGAGAGAGAGAGAGACGAGCGAGAGAGAGAGAGAGAGAGACGCGTGAGAGAGAGGGAGAGAGACAGAGAGGGAGAGAGAGAGAGACAGAGAGAGAGTATATACTCAGAGAGAGGGTATATAGAGAGTCACAGAGAGAGAGAGAGTACAATGTATAGAGAGGAGAGAGACAGATGCACGAGAGAGACATGCGAGAGAGAGAGTCGAGAGAGAGAGCCACGAGAGAGAGAGAGAGCCACACGAGAGAGAGAGACATATATATATATAGAGAGAGACCGACGAGAGAGGAGACGCCATGAGGAGACGGACCAGAGAGAAAGAGAGACCGGGATGTAGATGCTACGAGAGAGGAGACGCCGAGAGAGAGAGAGAGAGAGACCGATGGAGAGAGAGAGAGATCCCGACGAGAGAGAGAGAGGAGACTCGAGCCAGATGAGGAGAGACCCGAGAAAGAGGAGGACCGAGAGAGGCAGGAGGACCCAGAGTAGGGTATATAGAGACAAGGAGAGGCAGACAGGCATGCAGACGCCACAGAGAGGGAGGAGGCATGGAGGCAAGAGAGAGAGGGAGAGACGCGAGAGAGAGAGGGAGAGACGCGCGAGAGAGGGAGAGACGCGCGAGAGAGAGAGGGAGAGACGCGCGAGAGAGAGAGGGAGAGACAGAGAGAGAGAGAGAGAGACAGAGAGAGAGAGAGAGACAGAGAGAGAGAGAGGAGAGACACAGAGAGAGAGAGAGATGAGGATCACACGAGAGAGAGAGAGAAGCTCAGAGAGAGTCACACATGAATATATATATATCACGAAGAGAGATATAGAGAGAGAGAGAGAGAGAGAGAGTCACGCGAGAGAGAGAGGGAGTCGAGAGAGAGACAGATGCATAGAGAGATATTACAGAGAGAGAGAGAGAGAGAGAGAGAGAGACAGAGAGAGAGAGAGAGAGACATCTATGAGAGAGACGAGGAGAGATCACGAGAGACGCGAGAGAGAGAGACGTGCGAGAGAGAGACAGAGATGCGAGAGAGAGAGCCACGCGAGAGAGACAGAGACGCGAGAGAGAGAGAGCCACGCGAGAGAGAGAGACGTATTAGTGAGAGAGAGAGAGAGACGACAGGAGAGAGAGGGGAGAGACAGAGAGAGAGAGAGAGAGATCACGAGAGAGATGAGAGAGACAGAGAGAGAGAGACGAATACAGAAGAGAGAGAGATGCACGAGGGAGAGAGAGGAGGACGCAAGAGAGAGAGAGATATATATATATATATATATATATATATATGACCCACGTATAGAGTATGTATAGATGTTATATATATATATATGTATTATATATACGAGAGAGATATAGGAGATCACGAGAGAGATATAGAGACGAGAGAGAGGATGAGAGAGAGAGACAGAGAGAGACTGAGACAGGAGAGGAGAGACAGAGAGAGAGAGAGAGACATATATAGAGAGAGAGAGACAGAGATGCGAGAGAGACAGAGACGAGAGAGAGACAAGAGAGAGAGACACGAAATAGATAGATATATTATGAGAGAGACACGAGAGAGATATATGAATGAGAGAGCCAAGAGAGAGAGAGAGATATACGAGAGAGAGATAGATATACTGAGAGATATAGATAACACACACAGAGACACAGAGACCAGCCAATCACCTCACACACCCCACACACACCAGAGAGACAGGCCACCACACGAGAGAGACCAGACACAGAGACACACACACCACACACCACACCACACACACCCCACACCCACACACAAGAACGAGAGACACGACACCCACACAGACCACATGCCATGAGAGAGACCATGAGATGAGACAGACGAGAGATCACCACATGAGAGAGCCGAGATATAGCACGAGAGATTATATATAGAGAGATAGAGCCACGTGGAGAGAGCTGAGAGATAGATACGATATAGAGAGCCGAGAGAGAGATATATATATATATATATATATAGATATACAGAGAGAGAGGAGAGAGAGCTGAGGAAGGAGCCCTCAGAGAGAGACAGAGAGAGAGAGCCACACTGGAAAGCTGAGAGACAGAGAGAGAGAGAGAGGAGAGACACAGAGAGGAGAGGAGACAGGACAGAGAGCATATATATATATAGAGACAAGCATGCACAGAGCATAGAGAGAGAGACATTACATTGGTGAGAGAGAGAGAGCCATGGAGATGGGCAGTGGAGAGACAGTATATACTGAGAGAGAGAGAGACATGAGAAAGAGACATATTTATATATAGAGCCATCAGAGAGAGACAGAGAGAGAAAGAGACATATATTAGATATTGCAGAGCAGCACGTATGAGAGCCACGAGAGCAGATCATAGATAGCCAGGGTAGAGAGAGACAGAGACGAGAGAGAGCCACAGGAGAGAGAGAGAGACGCGAGAGAGACACATGAGAGAGAGACACGTGAGAGACGCGAGAGAGACACATGAGAGACGCGAGAGAGAGAGAGCCACAGAGAGAGGAGAGCCAGCAGACCTGAGAGAGAGAGAGAGAGAGACACGCGAGAGAGAGAGAGGCGAGAGAGAGAGACGCGAGAGAGACGAGAGAGACATGCGAGAGAGAGAGAGACGCGAGACGAGAGAGAGGAGACCGTGAGAGAGAGACGCGAGAGAGAGAGAGAGAGACACGAGAGAGAGAGCCGAGAGAGAGAGAGAGAGCCACGAGAGAGAGAGAGCCACGAGAGAGAGAGAGAGCCACGTGAGAGAGAGAGAGAGACACGAGAGAGAGAGAGACGTGAGAGAGAGAGAGAGAGGACCTAGAGAGAGAGATCAGAGAGAGAGCCAGACTTGAAGAGAAAGAGAGAGACTCAGAGAGAGAGAGAGAGAGAGACCTAGAGAGAGAGAGAGACCGTAGAGAGAGAGAGAGATCTAGAGAGAGGAGAGAATGGTGAGAGAGAGAGACCTAGACGATGAGAGAGACCAAGAGAGAGAGAGAGGAGACTCCACGAGAGCCATGCGAGAGAGCCACGAGAGAGAGACACGCGAGAGACCGGAACGCACGAGACCCAGGAGAGAGAGAGAGAGACATGAGAGAGAGCCACGTGAGAGAGCCAGAGAGAGCCACACGAGAGAGAGAGAGAGAGAGAGAAAGAGACAATGAGAGAGCAGTCAGATATGAGAGAGAGGCACGCTGATGATGAGATATACGCGAGAGGGACAGAGAGAGTGGGACAGACGAGAGAGACACGTGAGAGAGAGATGAGAGAGAGAGACACGAGAGAGAGAGAGACGCGAGAGAGAGACGCGAGAGACGCAAGAGAGAGACGAGAGAGAGACGCGAGAGAGGCACACAGAGATAGAGAGAGGCACTAGAGAGAGAGAGAGGCATCAATGGAGAGATTATATATGAGCCACGTGAGAGAGAGAGCCACATGAGAGAGAGATATATATGAGATATACGTAGATAGAGAGATATATATAGAGAGAGCATGAGAGAGAGCATATATAGAGAGATATATATAGAGAGAGAGATATATATGAGATATATATGAGAGAGAGATATATATGAGAGATATGATTATATAGCTACGTGGAGAGAGAGATAGCATATGAGAGAGATAGATAGAGAGATAGATAAGGAGAGAGACTATACGGAGAGAGAGATAGATATGAGAGATATATATATAGAGAGAAGGGAGACAGAGAGACAGAAGAGAGAGAGAGCATGATAGAGATAGAGAGAGAGATAGATGGAGAGAGATATAGAGAGATATAGATAGAGAGAGGCACAGAGAGAGAGAGACAGAGAGAGAGATGAGAGAGACAGAGAGAGAGAGACAGAGAGAGAGACAGAGGAGTGAGAGATGATGGTTAATTTGGGAGGAGAGGCATGTGAGAGCATGGTGAGAGAGAGAGAGACAGAGAAAGAGAGAGAAGAGAGAGAGAGACAGGAAGAGAGACAGAGACACGGAGAGATAGAGACAGAGACAGAGATAAGACAGATGAGACAATATACATATATATATATATATATATATATATATACATAGGAGAGAGATGTTAAAGAGAATATATATAGAGAAAGAGAAGAGTATATATATATATATATATATATATATATATATATATATATATATATATATATATATATACATATAGAGAGAGAGAGAGAGAGATACACACACACACATGCTGCATATACACACGTTGGCTTATGCAGCAGAATTCATGTGGCACAAGTTTCCATGTGTCTCACCTTTCAAACAACCCATGCCTGCAGCAGGAGTTCATACACTGGTACTGTATCAGATGGGTTGACCAAAGAAGTTGCAATGGGAATACATCATCAACATATATACACCTAATTCACAAAACCTGTAGAAACATGCTATGCTTCATCTATAGATATATTGCAGTACCTCTGGTTCACACAGATTCTTTTGCATACAAGCGTGATATACATAAACACATACCATGGCTAGGGAAATCTGAATCAAGTCTAACAGCATGTAAATATCAAAGTGTCAAGATCCCAACAGCAACAAGCACTTACCTTCAGAATACACAGGATATATGCAGAGTTCTGGCTCAAGGAAAATTGAGAGCTCCTCAGTGTACTGTTTCAGTGCCTTCCATATGTTCAGATCTCCCACTGCACTGGAAGGCACTAAAGGAGCAGGTTGTACAGGATGACCTGGAACACGCCTAATCCTATATTAAGTAACCCCATATCACACAGGAAGCCAAATGTTAAGACCCTGACACCCTTGGGACTCATGACACCCACCTATCTAGTACAGTCTCTTGCCATCTCAGCCGGGCACTAGTCTTGAGGACTAAACTACTCTTCCACAATGGGGCTGTGATTGGCCATCCTGGGTGCTGCTGTGTGAGTATCTGCCATCTCCAGCCATGCATGTGTGTGTAGAGAGATTCCCCAATCCCTGCGGTGGCCATAAACTCACACCGACCAGCCAGCTCACCAATCTATTACCACCGTGGGAGCCTGTTTCCATCAGCTAACACCCCTTAGTTAAATCAGCCCATAAATTACCCATCTCACCGGAAGCTCATGCCAACCGCTTAGCAAGGTATGGTATCCAAGTTCAGGGAAAAGGCAAGAAGTCCACCAAAACACCATCCGTCATGAATATGTAATTCTAAATTCAGCATGTACCTGTCCAAACACCTCCAATACAAGCTACCCAATTTGTTGGCAGGGTACAAGATTTGATTTTTTGTTTATGGTGCACCCCAGAGAAGTTAGCAACTTCTTTACAAATGCCAGATTTAATAGTATGTCCTAGCTTTCTGCCTGAATTAGACAATCGTCTGTATGGGTATATTTGAATATTTCTTTGCCTGCAAAATGCAATGATTGGAGCTAGGCACTTTGTGAATACCCTGGGTGCAGCAGATAAGCCAAAGGATAGTGCAGAGAACTGATAGCGCATGTAGCCTGCTCTGAAGCATAGGTATCTTCTGCAAGATTCCCTTATTGGGATGTGCAGGCAGGCTTCCTTTAAATTCAGTGTTGCCAGCCAGGCATTTTTGCCTAGCATGGAAAGAAGCTGAAAAGTTAGCATCTTGAATTTTGGGATTACAGATTACCAAAAATGCGTTCAGAATAGACCGGTCCAGGATAGGACACCAGGAATACCAGGAAAAGTCCCGATTAAAAACCTTGCCCCCATTCTTCTTTTGGGACAGGTTGAATAGACCTGATGCTTGAGAACCTGCTTTTGAGCCTCTGGCCCATTGATTTGGGGGTAGGTCTGGCCAACTGTTTGGGGTTGGTAAGGAGTGGAAGTGGAATCTGTATCCTTGGGAAACTATATTTAGAACCCATCTGTCCTAGGTAATGAGTTCCAAATTTTTTTCATTCAGGGCGGTTTCCCCTTAAACAGTTAGTTGAGCAGGGCTTGGAAGGTTTAAAGTTAAGTCATTGAGACAATTTACCATGGGGGGGGGGGGGGGTCTTACTACTTCCTGCTTTGGAAGTGGGAGCCCCCCCACTGCTTAGTTCTGCGAGCACCCTGGGGCTGGAGACTGGGTGTTCTGCTGGTTCTGGGTTTGGACTGAAGGCCTAGAAGAGGCAGGAAAGGACCAATTTTTAAAGGGCCAATGCCTACTAAATCTGGGAGGCTGTACTTGCAGGATATCTTTAACAGTTTGCATAGATTTAACTTTTTTCCTCCATATTTCTAAGTACTACTACTGCTTTGTTGCCAAATAGGCAGTCATGGTTTAAGGGAGCATGCAGTAATTTAGCTTTAACATTATCTGGCAAAGATCGCTCCTTATGCCAAGCATGCCTTCTAAGTACAGACCCAGTGACAGCAGTCCTGCAAGATGCCTCTAATGAATCAAAACCAAACTGCAAAGTATGTTTTACAACTTGTTCATCAAAATGCATTAAATCCTGTAATTCTTTATTTTCATCAAATCCTGTAATTATTTATTTTCAGTCAGGAATCATTTTCTGCTTAAGAAATCTAATATGCTGCTGATACTTCCAACATATGAAATTGTCAGTTTAAGGCCCTAATAGCTACTGTTGCAGAAGTGTATACCTTCTTATCCCATCTATCCAGCACCCTGGAATCTCAGAGGGGGTAGGATTTTCCCAGTATTGGCCTTAATGCCCTTGGGACCCTTTGAAATGTTCAGGATCCACAGTAGGATTTTTAAAGAGGAACTTGAGAGTTGGGTACCCTGTAATACCCGTCAGGTTTTCTGGGAGCAGGAGGTAAGGAGTCAGGGGGCCAGGCTAGATTCTGAGAAGGCATCATCTACAATGTCCAGTACAGAACGGATAGCTAAAGGCCTGCATTGAGGCAGGAGTAAGAATTCCCTAAGCCTCTTTTTGGAGTCAGAGTAATCCTGGCTTTCCCATTGAAAATGCTCCCCAAGATTATGCAAGGTTTCACAAAAGAGAAATCCTCTGGAGGGGAAGCAGAGGGAATGGAGTCCTCTGCATCAGAATCCTCATAGGTAGATAAGGGCAAATCCTGGTCATCAGAAGAAGCGCCGCCAGCTTTGGACCTATGTGGTCTGTCTGTTTTTTTGGAAAAATCGGTAGACAGGTGGCTTACCAAAGCCATTTCTGGATAATTGAACAGAGTACCAAAATATTTAGATGCAAAAATGAACTGAAGACTAACAGTACGAGGTTTGAATAAGGCACAAAACAGACAGCGAGGTACATCGTGGTCTCGGCCTAGGCAAGGAATGCAGTACGAATTAAAATCTTTGAGGTATTTGCTTTCCACAAAAAATACAATTGTTAACTTTTACTGACATCAGTTTAGAGCAAGAAAAAGGTTCCCCAATGGGGTACTTAGCTTAGATGAAGACTTCGGATCTGAAACTCGAAAACAAAAATTTAAGATGTCGGCCGACAGCACTTGCTGCTTCTGGCACCCCATGGCAAGAAAGACTGATGTAATGGCGTCGGCTGCATGCTTTATACCCCTGACTTTGACGTCATGGAAGACAGCAACCGACGCAGGACCCAAGACTTTGAAAATCAGGCCGACAGAGCTACCTGCAAGCAGATAACCAAAATGTGATGGCTGCAACAGTGAAACACGAAGAACATCTACTCCTGTACCAACACCTTTGCTAAACAGTTCTTGGAATTCATAAATTCCAATGCCCTAGAGCAACTAATTCATAGTCTCACCAGGGGTACCAATATTCTAGACCTGGTCATTACTAACATGGGAGATCAAAGCTCCACACCAGTGGTCATCCCCTCGTTGGTCAGATCAGACCATAAGCTAATCACCCTTGACATCCACACCCCTCCCCCTTTAAGGAAACCTCCGTAAAAAAATCCAAAGCCAACTTCATGCTTCTCAAGTCAGAAGTACAACTTCACGACACCCATGCAGATGGGAACTGGAAGTTCAACTGCTGAATCCCACGCATGCGCACACACGCATACTAAAAAAAAAAGCAGCCAATCTGGTGGTCCCTTGCCATAAACAAGCTGTACAACAGAAGGAAGAAACTGTTGCAGAAAAGAGGAAGAACCCAGGATTCAAACAACTCCCTCACCAGCCTCAGTAGAAAACTGAGATCCCTCAAAATCTTCCAAAGCTAGTTACGAAAACAAAATTGCCAAAGATTCCAAAGACAACCACAAGACATTCTATAGCTATGTCAAAAATCTAAATGGCAATACTCAGATCTGCTCTGAGCTACAGCAGAATGGCACTAGATATACGGATAAAGGATATTGCCAATATCCTGACAGATTCAGTGCCAACTGAACCCCCCCTCACCCGCTAAAGGGCCCATCTCAATAACAAAAGAATGCCACTCCAGTAATCACGGCTACTCAGATAACCGCACTCTCCAGAGCCAAGAATACAGCATCCATGGGACCAGATGACATCCCGGGCTGTGTACTGCATGAACTACAAAATGAACTGGCACATCACCTACGTGTCATATTTAATCATAACCTCACCTCTGGCTTTGTGCCCAGAGTGGCATACAGCTGGTCATCCCACTCCACAAGGGGGCATCCACTTTGGATCCCGGGAACTACAGTCTCAGTCCGACGAGCCAGATCTGCAAGGACAAGGAACTTAAAAACATTGGCAACCTTCAAACACTGAACCCCACCCAGTTTGGGTTCGCGAAGGGCTGATCTTGCCTCCTGAACCTGACAGAATTATTTGAATCAGTCTCCAAAGCAGTGAACGAGGGCTTGCCAAGGCTTTCAACACCATCTCTGGAGTGTGTAGCGCAGGGGGATTGGGAATTCTTTAGGTGTAGCATTTCAAGTGGGGCTGTGTCTGACAAGGCTTTGCAAGTCAGAGACCACCTCTGAACAGACGATGAGACATGTCCATATTTAAAAGGTAAATTTTTCATGAATAGGCAACTGGTGAGGGGACCAGAAAAATTCAACAAGGTCAATGGCAGAAAAGATCAAAAGCTAGTAGCTGTTCACCTCAATACTATTCCTCCAGTGACAAGCACAATATCCAGCTTAAGAAAAAGAGAAAGACAGTTATGTGAATTCAAATGTAATAGCATTTGTACATTTTCTACAAAGCAGCCTTAACTGGGTCTTCAGATGGTTCAAAGGATTTTTTGTCAGAATTTGCTATGTGCCAATCAAGTATCCGTCCCACAAATGGAGATATCAGGGTAACACCAGCTTCTGCACAGGCTACTGCTTGAGCAAAAGAAAACAGCAAAGTCATGTTGCAATGAATGCCATGCTCCTCTTCAAGAACCCTGAAAAAAGAAGCAGAAGTTGGGTTTAAGTGTTCAGCTCATACGCAGGCAAAAGTTTCTACAGTCTGCTTCAAACCCAACATACCTGTTTGGATGGGGTTAGTACTCTTGGGTAGAGGGAAGCAATCTAATCACTTAAGGAAAGAATTCTGAACAAATGAACATAATCCTGGAGTGTCTTGTGTTCATCTCTCAGAATGTCTTTTATAAGCAGCACAACGTACAGGCAAGCCCAACACTACAATGAGCCACTGCATAAACCTCCAGGCCAAAAAAAAAGATTGAACTCTAAATTTTCCATTCCAGACGAGGCACCTGTTTAGCTTTTTTTTTTTTTTTTTAAATTACTGCATGACCACTCCCAAAAAAAGTCCTAAATACAGCTTAAACACTTTCCACTGTGTAACCAGGGTTGATACAACTTGGCCATTTTTGGGTTCAGCCCAGGGAAGTAAAACAGCTAAATTTGAGACCGCTTTATAACCAGTATATCACACAAAATTAGGAAAACAGTGAAACTGGAATTGCACATTTAGAGTATGGAAGGAGGGGATGATTAGAGAGATAAAGAAACATTTCACTAGTGGTAAAGCAGAGGTGGGGAGAGAAAAGGGAGCGAGAAATATTTTAGTTACTTGTGGATGGGCTAGCAGTAGGGACAGCTGGAGTGCCACTGCTTTGGTTTTCATGTGATCCCTTTGCTTGTTACCTGCATGAAAGTTTTAACTTGGACAGACTGCATCTACTGTACAAGCTTGCAATTTTGTTGCAATGATAGTTCAGACACCCACTCTGCTGTACAATATTTGCTTCTTTTTATCATGTAAAGATAACAAGGTAAAGGCCACGTTACTCTTGCTTTACTAGGACCACACAAAAATTATGAAAGCATTTTCTTGAACTAAAAGTTTGTCACCATGACAATATTGTCTGTTTTGCCTAAAGGTATGTTCCAATACTGCTCACCTTTCACCCATGTTTGGTCAGAAACGTTCACTTAGATTTAACATGGCTAATGGGAAGGGGAGCGCGGGACACACAGAGCGCGGGACACACAGAGCGCGGGACACACAGAGCGCGGGACACACAGAGCGCGGGACACACAGAGCTGGACACACAGAGCTGGGACACACAGAGCTGGGACACACAGAGCTGGGACACACAGAGCTGGACACACAGAGCGCGGGACACACAGAGCGCGGGACACACAGAGCGCGGGACACACAGAGCGCGGGACACACAGAGCGCGGGACACACAGAGCGCGGGACAGTTTCTTGCCCCAGATGTCAGGTGCCCCCAGAAGGAAGGCAAAACAAAGTTATGCAAACATGCAATACAGAATAATCAAAAAACAGTAGTTGCAAGCAAATACATCATAAGAGAATACCCGAAATAGGTTGTATGATAGGACAAGCCTTATGACAAACACCTTAAGAGGGGACAGAGGGGGGGTAACCTGGACTGCAGCTGTATGAGCACTCTAACATCTACATTTATGGTAGGTACAAAACTGTACTATGTTCATCGTGCATACAGCTGCAGGCATTACAGATGGGAAGAATCCCAAAGCTAAGTAGGGGTGGTAGGCACCAAGTGGAACTAGGAGAAGCGAGGATGCTCTGCAAGACTGCTGTGGCAAAACCCGCTCTAGATTTAGAGTATAGTGGGAGGTGATCGTGCTTGGAGAAAGTGTGCACTGAACTCCAGGTAGCTGCTTACAAAGTAAAGCAGCAGAGGTAGCTGTGGCTCTGGTGGAGTGGGATCTGATGTATGCAGGCAGTTTTTCCATGAAATGAGTAACAAAAGCATATGCAGTGGGCTATCCATTTTGAAATTGTCTGTTTGGAAATGGCCCTTCCTTGAGCACCTGCAGCATAGGACACAGAGTTGCTCAGATTTCCTGAATGGCTTTGTCCTGTCCAAATAGTAACGAAGTTGTATGCGAATGTCCAAGGAATGTAGTAGTCTTTCCCCTTTGTTTTGTGGATTAGGATAAAAGGTAGTAAGTGGATAGCCTGATTCAAAGCTACACTGGATACTACCTTTGGCATAAAGGTAGGGCTGGTTCGTAAGGAAACTCTGTCCTGATGGAAAATGATGAATGATTGCACAGCCATGAGGGCCTGTAGCTCCGAAACCCTGCGTGCTGAGGTGATAGCCAGAAGAAAAGCTGTTTTCCATGACAAGTATTGTAGCTCTGTTGAAGAAGCTGGCTCGAAGGGAGGAAGGGTCAGCTTTTCCAATATGAAGTTGAGGTCCCAAGCAGGGACTGGTTGTTTCCTTGGGGGTTTTATATTCTTTGCCCCTCTGAGGAACTGCCTTGAGAGGATGAGAGAATAAAGGAGGATCTGTGTTGTATTGTGCAGAAATGGCTGAAGCGTGGATCTTGGAGAAGGAAAATTCATTGTTTAACATCTCAGCTAGGTACTGTAACATTTGAGGTATATTTATTACCCAAGGATTCTGTTCCTTTTCTTGATTCCAGGCACAAAATAGTTTCCATTTGGCGGAGTAGGCTTTTCTAGTAGAAGGTCTTCTGGCCTCCAAGATGACATCCTGCACCTCCTTGGAGAGGAGGAACCTGTTGGGAAATCAAGGAATTCTCCATGCAGCTAGATTTAGGGTTTTGAGTTGGCTGTGAAGGGTTTTGTAGTTGTGCTGGGACAACAGAAGAGGGACTAGAGGTAGGATCCATGGTGGGGAATGTGCCAGGCTCTTCAGGAGCGGATACCAGTGTTGCCTTGGCCAGTCTGGAGCAATGAGAATAATTTTCGGCCTCTCTGCTCTGGCTTTTAATAGAACGTTGGGCAGCAGAGGAAGAGGCGGGAAAGGCATAGACTGTCAATGTTGTCCAATTGAAGGAAAGTGCGTCCACTTTCCAGGCCTGTGGATGATGGGTCCTTGAACAAAATTTTTCAACTGGCAATTTCTGTGGGTAGCAAAGAGATCTATGTCTGGCTGTCCCCATGCCCAAGTTATCTTTGTGAAAACTTGAGGATGCAACTTCCATTCATGTGGATCTGTCATATTTCTGCTTAGGTTGTCTGCCAGTGTGTTTTCCTTCCCTGGCAGGAATTGTGCCTGTAGTTGAATTTGCAATTCCAGTGCTGTGTTCCATAGGGTCATGGCTTGCCTGCACAGGCGGTATGAAGGAGTCCCCCCTGTTTATGTACCACATCACTGTGGTGTTCTGTCCTTATCAATAGCTGGCCTGGATGCAGTAGGTCTTTGAAGGTCATAATAGCATTTTGCACGGCTAACAATTTTTTTTTTGGTTGATGTGAAGGTACTTCTCTTTTCGGGTCCATTTTCCCTGAATGCACTGATCTGTCATGTGTGCTCCCCAGGCGTAGTCTGAGGCGTCTGGTGTGATGATTTGAGTTGCTTGAGGTACACAGAAAGGAAGACCTGTGTTTCTTTGGCAAGCTTGAGCCCACCACAAAAATTCCTTTTGAAGGCATGGAATGAGTGGTATAATTGCTTCCATGCTGTGGCTGTGTCTTTCCTTGGTACCAGGAATAGTCTGGAATAAAACCCTTGACCTTGTTCTTTTGCAGGTACCTCTTGAATTGCTTTCATGTCCATGAGAGCTGAAATTTGTTTTTGTGCCTCTGCCCTTTGATTTTGTGGCAGGTTTGGCATGCCTCTCATTTTCGGAAGGGTGTGAAAGTGGAACCTGTAGCCTCCGTCTATAATGTCCAGAATCCATTTACCTTTTGTAACAATGCCAATTTTTTTTGAGAATGTCAGTTTTCCGCCCAAAGATGCTGCCATTAAAGCTTTGCTTGGCAGGTGTAGGGGGAAGTCATTGTGTATGTTTTCCAAAAGACTGATCTATCTTCTCCACCTCTTGGGGTTGGTGCTTGCCACTGTCTGGCTCTGAAAGATCCTGGAGGTTGCCCCTCTACCCCTTGGGCGTCTGTATCTGCCCCTTTGAGGTCTGTCCGTGGCTGGAAAGGACCAATTTTTTGAAGGCCAGTTTCTGCTGAAACGTGGAGGTTGTACCTGCAGGAAATCTTTCACTGTTTGCACTGATTTCGCTTTTTCCTCCATTTTCTTTAGTACCTCCTCAGCTTTAACACCAAACAATACATCTTTTTGAAGAGGTGCATCTAATAATTTAACTTTGACATGATCTGGTAAGGTTTGTTCTTTGAGCCAAGCATGCCTACGTATAACAGACCCCGTAACAGCAGATCTACATGAGGCCTCTAAAGCATCAAAACCACACTGCAAGGTATGTTTACCCACTTGCTCTGCACCATGCAACAAATCCTGCAACTCTTAAATCTGGTTGTTCTGGTTGTGTCATCTTGCTTTTCAGCTGAAATATCAAAAACTGTTGATACTTTAACATATGGAACTGACAGTTTAATGTCCTCATGGTTAAAGTGGCAGAGATGTACACCTTTTCCCCCCCCACCTTTCTAAAGCGCTGGAATCTCTCTCTGAAGGTAATGGGACCCTGTGAAATAGTTTCTGGGTCAGTATGGCTTTTATATAGGAACTGATGAGAATCAGGAACCCGGTAATACCCGTCTGGTTTAACAGGAGCTGGAGGCAAAGAATCTGGATTAAGGCTGGCTTCTGTGTACACATCATCCAATATATCTAAAACAGGAGGGATAGCCAGGGGCCGATGCTGGGAGAGCAGAAGAAATTCCCTGAGCCTTTTCTTGGAATCTAAGTAACCTTGGCCTTCCCAGTGAAAGTGTTCCCTCAACGTATGCAGGGTTTCCTCAAAAGAGTAGTCCTCTGGGGGGAGACCAAGGGAATAGACTCCTTTGCATCAGAGTCTTCGAATGGAGAATAGGCATAATCCTGGTCCTCAGATAGTTCTGAGGTAATAGAAGCTTGATCTGAGGAAGGGTAGTCTTCCTCTAATCTGGGCCTTTTGTCAGAGGGGGGGGGGTTGAGAACCCCTAAGAGTAACCAAATCCTCAACCATTTTAAGCATCTGTTTTTTAGGCATGGTGCTTTGAAAGGGGGTCTGAGGAACCTGTTTTTTGGTTTTCATGGCCGCTTTAGATTTAGTGAAGGCTTTAATAGAGAAGGAGAAAGGCCTGAAGACCCCTTGAGAAATGGCAGGCCCGTCTAAATTCCGAGTTTCCCCGCCAGGAGTGGCGTCGGTATCTGTAGTAGGAATGGGGGCAGAGGAGCCTGCGACCGCGAGTACTGAAGACACCGGTAATGTAGTGTCATCGGTACTCAGGGGCTGCGTAGGCGCCTCGCTGAGTACCGGAGAACCGGTAGTAGGCCTTAGCGTGGTCTCAGTAGACTGTGCGGACCTCGTATGTCGGTCCTTATCTTTGCGTCTTTTGCTCAAACTGGAGTCTTATCAGACGACATAATATAATTAAATTTTTTGCCAAAAAAGTGAAGGGCGAACTCCGCCCAACGCTTAACAGTGCGCTTGTTGAATCTAGCACAAAAACAGCAGGCCGAGACGTCGTGGTCTGGGCCTAAGCAAGGTATACTGAGAGAGAGGAAATCCTTATGCGGTATTTGCTTCCCACATGAAATGCAATTATTAACTTTGTCTGACATCGGTCTGAGGCAAGAAGTGTTTCCCCAACGGGGTACTTCGCTTTCAAGAAGACTTCGGCTGAAATGCTTTCGTAAATCTCAGGAGCTGGCCGGCACTTGCGATCTGCTTCGGGCACTGCGCGGCAAGAAAGACTGAAGAAAATGGCATCAGCTGCCTCTTATACCCCTGCCGCACTGACGTCAGGGAAGAAGAGACGACCCGCCTGACGGCAGGATAACCAATCTGTAATGACTGCAGCTGTATGCGCGATCGAGAGAGAGCGCGCGGGATCGAGAAGCTGGATCGAGAGCGCTGATCGAGAGAGCTGGGATCGAGAGAGCAAGGGATCGAGAGAGAAGCTGGATCGAGAGAGAGAGCGCGCGCGGGATCGAGAGAGAGAGCGCGCGCGGGATCGAGAGAGAGAGCGCGCGCGGGATCGAGAGAGCTGGGATCGAGAGAGCCTTGGGATCGAGAGAGCGCTGGATCGAGAGAGCGCTGGGATCGAGAGCGCTGGATCGAGAGCTGGATCGAGAGCCAAGGGATCGAGAGAGCGGGATCGAAGAGCGCTGATCGAGAGAGAGCTGGATCGAGAGAGCCGCTGGATCGAGAGAGAGCGCGCGGGATCGAGAGAGAGCGCGCGGGATCGAGAGAGCGCGCGCGGGATCGAGAGAGAGCGCGCGGGATCGAGAGAGAGCGCGCGGGATCGAGAGAGAGCGCGCGCGGGATCGAGAGAGAAGGCTGGATCGAGAGAGCGCTGGATCGAGAGAGAGCTGAGGGATCGAGAGAGAGCGCTGGGATCGAGAGAGAGCTGGGATCGAGAGAGCCTGCTGGATCGAGAGAGCGCTGATCGAGAGCGCTGGGATCGAGAGAGCTGGGATCGAGAGAGAGCTGGATCGAGAGCGCAAGAGGGACGAGAGAGCGCAAGAGGGACCGAGAGAGCGCAAGAGGGACCGAGAGAGCGCAAGAGGACCGAGAGAGCGCAAGAGGGACCGAGAGAGAGCGCAAGAGGGACCGAGAGAGAGCGCAAGAGGGACCGAGAGAGAGCGCAAGAGGGACCGAGAGAGCGCAAGAGGGATCGAGAGAGCGCAAGAGGGATCGAGAGAGCGCAAGAGGGATCGAGAGAGCGCAAGAGGGATCGAGAGAGCGCAAGAGGGATCGAGAAAACACGAGAGCGCGACACACATGTATATACATGTTGGCTTATGCAGCAGAATTTCGTGTGGCATGTTTTGCTAAACTTACCTTTCAAATAACCCAAGTCAGCAGGAGTTCATACACTGGTACTGTATCAGATGGGTTGACCGAAACAGTTGTACTAGACATCATCAACATATATACACACTCAATTCACAAACCTGTAGAAACATGCTATGCTCATCTATAGATACACGGGTACTTGTCTACACAGATTTTGCATATACATGTGACATACAGATACATGTGACATGCACACAACAAAGTACATACTGCTGTACTAGGAAATCTGAACTCCGGTCTAACAGCATGTAATATGCATTGTAAAGTGTCAAGATCCTAAACAGAAAATTACACTCCTTACCCTAGAATACACAGATATATGCAGAGTTCTGGCTCAAGGAAATTGAGAGCTCCTCCGTGCAACGTTTCAGTGCCTTCCATATGTTCAGATCCCACTGCACTGGAAGGCACTAAAGGAGCAGTTTAAGCAGGATGACCTGGTCTAACTTACATTAAGTAAACCCCATATCACATAGCCAAATACAGGACCCTGACACCCTTGACTCATGACACCTATCCAGTACAGAAGCCACAAGCATTCAGAGAAGCACTAGTCTTTGAGGACTTAAACTACCCCTCCATTAATTAACAGACTTTCGCATCTCCAGCCATGTATGTGGAGAGATTCCCCAACTTTGTAAATATAAACTCACTGGACCAGCTAGTTCACTAATCTATTACCAATGTGGGGAAAGCTCTGTTTCCATCAGTTAACACCCTCCTTAGTTAAATCAGCCCATAAATTACCCATTCACCCGAAGCTCATGGTACAACTTCTTAGCAAGGGTATGGTATCCAAGTCTAGAAAGGCAAGAAGTCCAATAAACACCATCCGTCATGAATATGTAATTCCCAATTCAGCATGTACCTGTCCAAACACCTAATACAAGCTACCCACAGTCTCACCAAGAAAATCAAAGTACTAAATAAAGCTATTCAAACCACAGAAACCTGTCCATCTTCAGTGCCCTACATGCCAGTTAGATTCCCTGCCTTGTATAAAGCTTCTGACTCAAAGGTGTAGAAGATCTGCAAGGATTAGGTCCAACAGTGTCAGAAACACCAAAGTCTAGAGCCCTCAACTGGTACTGTAACGTAACATGCTGGTGGGAGAGATGTGGTATTCAGAGACATTTCTCCGGAACTGCTTTCCTCTCAATGACTAATACGGCTTCCTTTACTCAAGTGCAATCTGGATACACAGGCCGCAAACTATACTCACTCCAGTTTGGCACTCTCGTCCTACATGGGCCAGAGAACATGTAAATATCCGTTTCAGGGTTGTGATTTTTCACACTTACTACACAAATAGTTCCTGCATGACAAAGGATCTCAACAGGAGTTGTAAAGACTTCTGCAAAATTTGGGTGCCGTGGTACTACACAGCCAAGGTGAGAAACTCCTGGGAATACATGTCCTAAACATGTGCTGTGTTGCTCAGCTTAATCCCCTTCATGCCACTTCATCCTACAACCTGTGTAGTTCTTGGACCAGTTTTCATCTTCAACTGACAACTCTGTCCTGCAGTTAGCACAGACAGCCACCCATGTTGCTCATCTAGTCATGTGTTTTAATACCCCACCAGTCCCTTGTTATACCCTGGCTTTCATCCATTACCAAGGGCCAAGGAGATACAGTATTTGTTTAAACTATCCAATACTTGAACAGTTTTTTACAGTCAATAACTGGGATACATTTGCGCATACCAAATTCATCCAAGATGGCAAAACCCACACTAGTGCTCTCAACCCAGCAGGACCAAGTGGGAAATATTTAACATTTTGAACATCTGTTTACCAGGAAAGTCCAACTGGGACAGAGCTCATTTTCAGTGAAGGCCCAGGGAAAAACACTCCTGATGCATGTCTTTGGAATGTCAGAGGAAACCGGAGCGCCCAAAAGAAACCCATACAAATGCAAGGACATACAGGGAGAGAATCCTGACTGCCTCAGACAACCCAAGTTCAGTGACTCAACCTGCAAGAACTGGAGGAGTATGATGGGAACCACCAATGGCTTGCCCTCTGGGTAAAGGAGTGCCTGCTTGCCACACAGGTGACACCTAGGGGAAGCAGTAGTTATTACACCTCACAGAACCTACTAAGCATGCTGTCCAAGTACACTGGGCTCAAAGGATGAATTTAGTGTGCAAATATGTGTTTCTTCGTGGAAGATAACAGCTGAGCTGCTCAGGGAGTAGGGGGTGCTCACACTGGGAAATATTAGGCCAACCCACTGGATCAGCATGACAGCCTGCTCCACCAGACTTACTGCGGGATTAAAGATAGGATTTCTAAGCAGGAATTAAAGATGGTATTTCCAAGCATGAACCAATGAACCACAGAGCTCTCAGCCTGGCTCTTGTTCACCTAAAATGAAACAGCCATCTGGGTCTAGGTACAGCCACCACTGGGAGGGGTCAAGCAGTGAGCAAAAAATACATTACACCAATGTTTCACTGTACACAATCACCCAAACTACATCCAATGTACTGATTCCTTCAAAAACAGAAGCCCCACCCAGTCCTTGAGCCTATAGCCTATTCTCTACCCTTCAGTTATCCAGCTTACATTCCTCCTATTTTAATCCTACTATTCATAAGCATCTGCAGTGACATTTAATGCACTAACATTCATTTTAACTGAACAGTTTAAATTTACTTTTGTAAATTACAGTATTTACTGCAACATTCACTGATTGGGGCCAAGGTAAACATCACGGGATAATGCCAAGTACAGTTGTGTAACATTGCATAGCTGCTCAAGTTAAAACTATGGAATCAATGCAACAGGCACTCCAAATGCAGGATTATCAATGCCTAAAGAACCAAGACAGACTACCCATGTCTCAGACTATACACGTAGCATTTATATGCTTCAGGATAATGAGAAATGACAGTCTAAAAATGAATTTTTGTTGCATACAAGATTTCTTAAAGAAGCATTATTTCAGGGCACTACAGATAGACACTTGCAAGGTTCTGGTCAACAAATCTTGCATCCCAACTTTGTTCAGCTTACCAAAAGTCCGCAAGTACTTTAGCTGCCCCCATTGTCCAATTTTGGCAGCAAACTCAAACTCATCCCCAAGCAGTTTGTTGCCCGTATCCTAAAGGAGTCAGTTAAACCAGTTACTCACATACATAGGACTCCTGGGATGTGTTCAGACATCCATTTCAGTAATGAGGTGGGAGTAGAGACTAGGATGACTTTTGGAAAGATGGTACCCACCTGATTTTTTGGAGAAACACTACCTAAAGTTACCTGACAGGAAAGAAATACATTCCATTGCTTTTTCAAGGCAGCCATGAAGCAGAGGCCAATACTACATCCACATTTAACACACCAACATGTAATTTTGCACATTCTTTGGTAGTTATATAGTGGTTGTGTGAAACAAACAGAGGATATTATAAGGAATTGGAGTATTTTCAAAACGGATTAATCCATTTACACATTAGGCATAACCCCCTCTTTTGTTTACAAAATGGATAGAAATCTAACATACGCATTTGCGTTGGTGCTCAGATAAGAGGAATAAAAGGTACAAGCAAGTGTGGTGCATGCCATCAATGTGGTTACATTTTGGAAAAAAACTGAATTTCCCACTGGAAATCCACCCATTTTAGCCTTGGGGACAGTAATTGTACCACAAAGGGTATAGTGTACATTGCTATATGTCAAAAATGCTTATTACACAGGGAAAACAGTCGATTTCATAAAAGAATTTTACAATCACTTTTATGCAATAAAAGAAACGATGCCTTGTGTAGGCATGCTCAGATGTGCGAAAGTTTTGTAAAATTTCTTTGGCACTATTGAAGTTGTACAAATTGACAGATTGGGTTCCTGGAAAACAAAACTAGAAATGAATTACTATGGCAACTAAGATATACTGCTGCTAATGATGAAGGTTTCAATAGCGCTGGTTTTAAAACTCAAAGCTGCACAACTATGATTTTACTTGGACTTGCTTTTAATGTTGTTGTGTCTTTCGGCTTTTCCCGGTTAGGGGTCGCCACAGTGGAACTCCTGTCTGCTAATGATTGGTAGTTGACTTGTGTGCCGAGTTACCAGCCCTGATGCACAACCTTCAACGAAGGTATGCCCATTCCCGCATGTCAGCATGCAGAAGACGCTCTAGCAGAGAATCGAACTGGACAGCATCTTACTGTGAGGCGACAACGCTACCGCAGCACCACCTTGGGACTTCTTACTTTTAATCATATGGATAATTTGTTTCCAACACATTCACTTTTATCATTTATCATATCACAGGATGTTTACAATGTACATTTCTTAAATTTTAATATTTAATGACTGCGATGTTGAGTTTCATATTTGAGGTAATTTCGCTTTAATTTAAAAAGCAAATCAATTAAAAATTAAACTGAGTTTACCATGCGACTCATTTATTCAATGGAGGATAGCTTGTATTATAGCGGTTCTGATCAGGTCCAATATGTACAAGGACAAAAGCGCTTAACCTTTTTATTTTATGCTTTGTAAATAAAAGTTCTAGTACTATGGTTCAATTTCTAATCATCTGGCTTTACACAGCACTGCTGGACTCCTCTGGTAGTTCAGCACTACGCGAGCCCTGTTCTGTTCATAAGCTTCTACACTGTGCCTGCATGGTCACACTGGTTTGTTCGTTCATGCCTCAGACATGCTGTATGGCTAACGTCCTCTAAAGTTAACAAGTACCTCAAGTCGGGCATTGCACAGCCCTATTACACAACAAACCATTACAAATATGCAGCTATAAAAGCTGAATAGTACAAATTACTAGGACACCAAAAAAATGTTAAATGAAATCTATTTTCACCTGTAACCATCACTGGGAGAACCTAGGCCAAGAGGCCTATGTTAAGGCCATTACTACATGTACTTGCTGCGGTATTTCTCTGGTTTTAACATGATGCACACCCACCATAAGAAGTTGGTGCCTTCATGCAATTTTAGTATATTCTAGCCATCCTGCTCCTGGGATAGCATCCATACAACCATCTCTTCAACATCTCCCTCTTCAGTCATCCTCTATCCAGAAATACTTCCAGCTCATTCTTCTTATGACTTTGCACCACCTGTTTGAATCTTCTAGGTAGCAACCATCTTCAGAATGGCTTCATATATTTGTAAACATTTGTTGACCGGTAACATCCAACTAGTACAGAACCTATTTTCAGCAAAGGCCCAGGGAGAAGCGCTCCAGGCACATCTTTGGTGTGTGGGATGAGAGAGTACCTGGAGAAAACCCACAAGAACACAGGGACGACGGCACCCCAGTCAAGAAGCCAACCGGAGAACCTCTTGCTGTGAGGCAACATTGACCACTGCACTGCCCAATATAGTTATCAAATCAACACTACCATTTCCTCAGATCAAAAACATCCATGGAGACTATTTCAGTATTCTCAAAAACTCATACAAAAAATGGTTTAGACTTTTTTCTGTTTACGTTCCAGCATCCATATAGAACCATGTTCACTTTCCTTCATCTAAAAATCACATGGCAAGGGATGAATACATTGCACAATTCCTTTACTAGCACCATATGTTATTTTGGAGAAATGTAAAAGACCACTATAGTGGTACAACTATGAAGGCTCCATTTTTTACACCCACTGCAGTCTATCACAGGGTCAGGGTTGTTAGCATTGTGGCAGGTGACTACTGCAGGACTGTGTACAAGTACATATAGAGGAATAAACAGCTGTATGCGGTTACTGCAAGATGGTTTTGGTTCCTGTGGGGTGGGGAGTATCCCTGACAGAATGTTCACTCATCTTTGCAGGTGTCCATGCTGGGGAAGATCAGAGTTAACAGGCTTTTGTTCAGTGCAGCTCCAGTCTCTGAACCACTCATCACTGTAGTGCTCTTACAACTTAACAGCCAAGCACCAGCAGTGCTACAGCAATACTGTCTGAATATTCTCAAAGTGATTTTAATTATGCTCCACAAACACAGGCCTCACCTCCACAGACTACTTTTTGCCTGCTGCCATAAATATCTGCTTTTTCATAGGTGAAACATTCAATTTGGACTGAACTTTGGTTTCCATACTTAATATCAATTTCTGGTAGTGGTAAATGCTTCACCTGTGCCAAGTCTAGTGTCTTTCATAACCCCAGCCAGATGTGCCATCTGACTTTTTACGTATCCCACCACATTTTGTTCTGCACCTTCCCAGCCTCTACACTAAACTCCATTTCTTCTTGCCTCATCTTCCACTGGAGTTTATTGTACAAGTTTCTTTCCAGTTTCTCCTGCCGTATGTTAGATCATGCATGGACATCTGTTTGACTAGTTTTGTGAATTTTACTTGGTCATTAAGATGCTCAACAGCAGTCCCCCTCAGTCATGCCACAAGACAGTTATTTTTTTACAAGCTTAGTTCAAGATGTCCAAACCCTACCAGTGGAGAGCAGTAGATCATGGCTGTCTCAAAACTCAACATTCACCTTCATCCCATCTCCAGCAGGAAATCCATTTGTCCTACAGATGTTGGACCTTTATTCAGATTCACAGTAGTGAGGCATACCGTTTTAACTTCTCTACAAGCAGCCCAACTTAAAGGAGCACCCATGTATCCTCATGTATACCAAATGGTTAATGCCACACGGAAAGGTTTGCAGTGAACCAAGATGCCAGGAACAAGCACATTTACAGGCATTTCAGAACAAATACTGCTTTGCATGGACAATCAAAAACACAACCCATGAAGCAGAGGTGTGCACAATCATTCCATAACATAGCCATTTATAAAGTATACCTGTGTGTGCCTCCTTACATACCTACTTGCAGTATGTAGACAAGTCATATAAGTTCTTGCCAAAAGTTACAGACCACAACTCTCTCCATCTGACTAGATCCTTTGGAAGAGAAAAGACTGCAAGGGAAAATAAATGGTTTATGAACACACTGGGCATACAAATCGCAACTTAGGTATAGATATCTACAGTTGAGCAATGCAATAGTGGAGGTGCACATACACAGCCAAGTGCAGTCCAACAGCGCCATAACTATGCAGGGACTGTGGCAGACCTGTTACATGCGAGCCTCACTTTCTGCCATATGATACTGCTAAGGGGACTTCCTCCTGCCGAGACAATACTGTGCAAGTTTCCTCACCTAAATGTCAATGCATGACCATACAAAAGTGCATACTACCAGCATCCCAAATGGAGGCAACTGCCCGTACAAAGACCAAAACACTGTAGGATGACCGACATTGATCAGATGCAGTGTGACCCATGTTATGTTTAACATTGGTTACATCACTATGATCCAAAAATTCTGAACAGTATAAACTGGCATACACAGGAGCAAAGCTCCCCCACCATCCATGCAGAGAGCTTCAATATTGCATACCTTTCTTAAAAGATCAAAAGGAGTCATTTTACAGTCAGAAACAGAAGATATCTGGTACTCAAGGGATTGGTCTTCATGCTACCAAGTGCACAAAGCTCATGATGGCAGAAAAAAAGCCAAGGCTTCAAGTGAAAAGAAAAACTTCAGGCAAGTAAGAACGGTTTTCTGTATAGATAAGGTGGAGAGATAAGCAAGAACTGCTTTCCACATACACAAGGTGGAGAAGCAGGGTGGACATGGCTGCCTAGCACAACCAATGCTTCAATCCAACTTACAGGCCAAACACATTGTACATTTAGGCTACAAATGTCCAAACACTGCTGTCACACACTTAATAAAATGGATACTCTATCGTACAAACACTCATAGCATTTCACAAACTCCACCCACAGCAGAACACATCTCTCAAACAGGTTCTGGCAGAACAGGTTAGCTTTTCCAAGAACCCTAAAATTATCACCTATCCATACTCCTGTAATATTTTCAAAATTACCCTTGTCTATGAAACCCACTTACTCTCCACTACAGTTACTTCTTCCCAACTCACTGCTAGCTTGCCAGGTATACAGGGGGTGCCAGTTATACAAAAAATTCCAACAATCTTCACACAGTAAATGCCATTTGTTTCACTTTCCACGTGTTGTGAATGCTCTGCCTGTGGCTACAGTGCTGTGAATGACATTTAATGACTAACTTGTTAAAGTTATCCCCTGTATGCTGCAAATACGTGGAACCCAAATTAATATACATAGTTCTCCAAGTACAAGAATGGCAAATTAAAAATTAGAATACCTTGCTAATAAAAAGCTACAGGCAAGCCTAATGGAACCCTCATCCCCAGAAAGGCTTTCCTATACAGACTGACACCCAGACAGCCCCTTCTCCATAAGCTGGAGAATGGGCATTAAAAATATAAACATTATTCTAAACCTTTACCCATGCAGTAAGACTCAGTATGAATGATTATTTTTTATTTTTATTTTAAATTTGTTGACCGGGCTAGTCCAACTGGATATATGTCCATTTTCAGTAGAGGCTCGGGGAGAAAAGCTCCGCTTTTAAACTAGATAAAATCAAGACAATACAAAAGAAACACAAAACAAAAAAGGATACATGCAATATGTAAAGTAAAATAAAAATTTCTCCATCAGCTTAGGTTATATAGAAACTAAAAATAAACAGATTGCGAGTAGTAGGTTAAGGTAGAATGCAGTATTAAGACCAAGAGAAAGGGATAGATCATTCAATATTAGTATAAAGAGTAAGAATGTGTCTTTAAAAATGCTATAAAAAGGTTATGAAAGGTGAATAAAAAGGTAATGTAAGGTGTAAAACTTAGCAGATTAGCAGTCAAGTAATGTGCACATCAGGGTACCTTACAAAGAGGTTTACCACCACAAGAGAGCCCCACTTATGCCTGAATGTTTGCTGTGCAGGATGTCATACTGTGCTTTTAAATACTACTTCAGGTGCTATTACGAGGTTTAAAATACAGATATCCAGAGTAAGACTGTTCTCTCTATGATTGCTAGATGAGGGTATGAATACATTTAAAGCCCAGTAGACAGCTTCTACAAAGCCATGCCGCAGCATTGAAACATTCCAAATGTTTTCATAAAAACCAGGCAGCCAGTCTTTTGCACTTAGCCTTCAAATGAATTTACTTGTCCCAGATAATGCTGAATGGGATTTACAACCGTATAACTCATGTCTGGGTTACCAGTGAAGTACACTGAAGTTTGCAGCAATCCGTACAACTGGCAAGCAGACTGCAGTGCGCCTTCCTAGAATCACTAATGTCAGCCTTGAGCCAAAGCAGACGCTGGGGTTCACAGTAAAACCATGGCTGCTTCCTTTGTCAACATTCGTCTGTTTCCTCCTTCCAAAGGATCTCTCTCTACACCCCACTGCTGCTAATCCAATTTTCTTGCTCCATCTTACTGTACCAGTTTAAAGAATCTCAAGACAGTTCGTCCACTTCCACAGGACAATGCTGATGTACATGCCTCACAGTACATTACTGTCTAGAGCACTTAAGATCTGTACAGAATGACCACTTAGCGACTCAAGATAGCTCAGGAAACTCCTTAATCACCTCCCCTCCCAAGGATGTACTGTGGTATTAGAGCACACCACTCTATGCAGCTCACAGAGACTTCAGAAGAATGCTCAGACACCTGTGTGCACAGAACATGGGGTCAGTTAAATACCCATCCTTAAAAATCCATTTTACAAACCGCTGCAAGTCACTTCCATGCAGCTTTATGTATTTTGTAAGAAATGCATGCAGACACCTCCATTTCAGCTGTACAACATTACTGTCCTCTAGTAGTGTAACAGATACCTTAAAATTGTTCCATAATACCAGAACCAAATCACTTCACCATGGTAGATTCCACAGCTCTGAAACCAGTGATACTGGTATCCTTACCCAGCCGTTCTACATTCAGACATGCACGATCTTGTACAACAAAGCAGGAAAAAATACTCCTCTGCAGGATGCAACCAATGCAAGCAGACTGACTTCCTAAATAAGCCACAAGAGGCGGCACATGCAACAGCAATGGCAATCTTGCAACAGATTCTGTTAAACTGCACTAGTACTAGTCTCTACTGCTAGTAAATATTAAAACTTGTGCCAGGGACTCAAGTCTGATAATGGCACCTCTTACAGACCACACCACAAAACAGTCCAAATAATGACGACTATTCACCCTAAGACAAGAGCCATCTCCCTATTACAGGCCTGGGAATGAAACTAGATGTTTTTAGCACTGGGACACATTTTCAAATCACTAAAAAGTGCGCACTGCAGGCAGATAAGGAGTTTGAGAAAACAAAGCCATAAAAGAATCTTAACCGTCTAGGGAGCTTTATACATCTCATTGGAATTGCCTAGAGCACCCCTCATTAACAGTTAAATCAATGGACAAATCTAATTCAACCATGTTAGCACAGCTTCACTTGCAAGACAACTATCGGACACATGAGATACTGGCTCCCTGTAATCTAGCCAGAAACAGTATTAGCCCATCCAGTCCCATCAAAATAGCATTAGTCCCCAAGAAGCAAGTAGAGTAACTAGTTGTCAAAGCACATACTGCACCTCCAGCCTGGTGGGACAATTTCTTGAGATGTGATTAAGCTGCCTTTTCTTCTGTCAAGTACAACTATGAGCACAGTTGACTAGAAGGCTCAGAGCAAGGCCTGTCTAGCCTGCTGGCACTTGGATTTGATACCAACTCATTCACACATACCAAGAGATAAAAAGCTTTTAACCAGAGTAGAGAGCCAAATGGTCTTTGGTGCAACCACATCATTTCTCAGGTTTCAACTAAATGCAATTTAGAAGGATCATCAAGATACTAACCTGCTTGGGTAGAAGAATCCAATATTCTAGACAGTTCGGTATATTAGCCTTGTAGTTTCTTTTGTGGTTTAGTACTTCTAGGACTTCACACTCATTTGGTCCGAATCAAAAGCCCCAGGTATTGAGCGAATCCTGAACAAGGTACTCAGCAAACTCTCCATTCTGACTGGAGATGACTGCAAGCTCTGATAAAGCAGTATGCCAAGTCGGCACCAAAACTGTAGAGCTAGCATTCGGTAGGTTACAATCTTGGTTACTTAGTGCGGTGGAATGATTACTGGGTGCACAGGTTGGGCTGACAAGTGTCAGAAGAGTGCACTATATTATACAGTGGAAAGGAGAGCCTTGGATAAGGAAAGAAGTGACGTGTGACAATTCTAGGAGCAGAACTTAAATTTGCCTTTGTTTAAAAGGCAAGCCCTACTGGAAATAGCCAAAACCTCTTCAGTGCAGGCTTGGGAAGAAAAGTTCAGATGTTTTACAAAGACAACACTGTCATTTGTAAAAAGTATACATGTATTTACAGAACACACATCTCTCCATACACAAGGTGACCTAAGTCAGCTGTAGTGTAGATTTTTTTTTCCCTCTCCACGCTACACCAAATGGAAAAAATAATCACGAAATATAAATCATGCAATATAAATCATGCATTTTTGTTAAATAGGACAGTACTCTCGATATATTTAGGGGGTATTCAGAGCCCCAGTCATTACAGAAGGCGATTAAGTGTTATGGTTTTATTTGACATGTCCAGGAGAGTTTCAGTGGAGACAACAGAATATAGGAAAGGAAACTGGTAGCAGAATAAGGGAACAATTTGAAGCAGTGATGCCTTTTAGTTGAGATGATCACTGCTTAAACTGTATTAGTTGGAAGGTGGCAAGTAATATTAGGACAGTAACAAGATTGTAGGCAAAAAGAGTGAGGAATGCATGTTAGAGGTAACAGCAGGGGTAAAGGTAGAACCAGGGTGAATGAAGTGTGGAACAGAGATATGCTAGTAGAGTTGAAGAGCTGTGGAGGTAGATGGGAGCAGTGCGTGGAGTTCAGGAAGAGCTGTGCAAGAGTGAGGGACACTGGGAGAGAGGGGGTGGAGAGCACCTGGGGCTGGGTGTAGGTCTGATAAGTTGCAGGCAATGTAGGGAGCTAACTTGGAGACACAAGTCTAAAGTAAGGTACATGGAAATTAAAGCTGGCTTGTGAGAACGCATGAGAAGGTCAATTTATCCATCACACTGCAGTTGGTTTTGAAAGAGCTTGGCTCTTGGATTGGTTTCAGTGTTACAATATATGGCTCCAGATTTGGCAGTATTAGCTGAAAACTGCACACCTTGCTGACAGTAAGATGCGGTTTCTAAAATCGAAAGCCATCTGGCACGTAGAACAGAATGTTTAGGGATGGACAATGCTGGGGGCCAAGTTTGGGCGTGCTGCTATGAGCTGGGGGCCAAGTTTGGGCGCGCTGCTATGAGCTGGGGGCCAAGTTTGGGCGCGCTGCTATGAGCTGGGGGCCACGTTTGGGCGCGCTGCTATGAGCTGGGGGCCACGTTTGGGCGCGCTGCTATGAGCTGGGGCCACGTTTGGGCGCGCTGCTATGAGCTGGGGGCCACGTTTGGGCGCGCTGCTATGAGCTGGGGGCCACGTTTGGGCACGCTGCTATTCAGAGGGAGGTATGTGGTGATCAGGGATGTGTCTGGCATAAGTAGGCGAGGACCTTGAAAAGGTTAGCAGTACTGCAGCACTTATGGTATAAGAGAGTCTACAAAAGATGTGTTGTAATCTTGGGCTCCCAGGAAGGACTTAATACTCCAACTCACTCCAAGCTCATGTGAGACTGGTCTTTAGGTCAGAAGCTTACTATGACCACAACATTTACCATGAGCAGCAGTATAAACACAGAAAGGACCCCCCCATTTGTTGCTGGCACTTGAACTCCTGCAACACACATTTTATGCATACAACACAGTAAATCTCCCAGATGCCTTTATTCTTACATGGCAAGGGGGCTGTACAAAAGCCTATGAAAAAAAATGGGCTACAGAGTTGCATCTAGTAGGAAAATGTAAGAGGAAACAGGAAACATTTGGGAGATGCTGCTCATTTTAGAAGCAGATGTAAAGACTGGACACCACCAGCTGGGACTTAAAAATCTGCATATGGTTCTGCTGTGGACACAAGTCCAGACATACCTTGACCAGGCTCAACCCATCAAGTGTATGACTTAGCAATGCTAAACACTTCACAGATGTAAAATTCCAAACAAATATAAACTACAGCTTTTTTTTACTTTAAGGTGATTCTTACTTTCCCGCCTGTATTCCTTCCCAGGTTGAGGACAGCTTGATAAGGATTCGCTCTTTGTCAATCCCGGCTTCTTTGTACAGTTTGATGAGCTGCTGTGCCTTCTGAATCATCTGTTCTTTGTCATAGGATAATCTGAAACGAGCCATGAAAAGCGTATTTTTAAATTACACAGAAATCCACAGGTATTAACTGGTGTACTGCATTACAGAACAGTACCCACTCACCATGCCATAACATGGGATATAGGCTTAAAGATTAGCTGCACAAGACCTACCTCAAGCTGTTAAAACACCTATCCACTCCCATAGTGTACTTGGAAATACCTGGTTCAAAACCAAACATTCAGAAAGTAAAGATGGTGGAATACCTCAAATCTAATGTTCTCACAGATCGTGTTTTTATAGTCAAGTACCCTAACTGACCTTGTATGGCTCTGGCTGCTGGAACAAGAAAGGAGCTTATCAGCTTAGTGTGTAAGATTTCTTTGACAAGTAGCCCCCAAGGAAAACAACCTGCAAGTTACATTGAAATTATAAATACAAAGGTGTTAAACTGATGGATCAGGTAGCACTCAGACACAGAAAAGATGATTTGAAGGCCATGGACATAACGTCCTTTCCAAAGGGTACATTACATTTTGCCATATTAATGGAAAACTAAATGGCTACATGAAAAAAATGGTTCTGTACCCTTCAGCAAGGGTAATGAAGGTCAAATCTTTGCTCCCTGAGCTGCATGTGGACACCCACAAAGTAAAAAGCCACCTTGACTGAAGTACAAACAAATTGACAGGACTGCAACTATTACAGCTGCTACACTGTCTGAACTGATGCCAGCTTAGTGGCCTAAAGAATGACAGCAATTCTATTACAATGGTATCCAAACACATGAAGATCGACAACCATGCAGGAGGTATTGCACATAAAAATGTGAAAGGTGAGACTTGGGCAACATTGCAATGCATATAGTCGATGAAGTGCAAAATGCCTTAGCCCAACAGTATCCCATCTTTGGCAACTTCAGTTTGTCAAGGTTGCCAAGAACAAAGGCTACAAGCAGACCAAGAATATGAATGGCAGATTACTTGGCAGAAGTTCAAAGACTTTTCCAGCAGAAGGTTATGGCAGAAATCCGCAATTTTCACAACTTTCCAACACCAGATAAACAAGCAAATCCTCTCAAATGAGTTCTCTATTCCTACAGACCTCAGTGACAAACTACTCACCCCCAAACTGGACTTACTGCAATTATGTTGACTTAATCTGAGTTACTGAAAAAAGTTTGCATCTCCAACCCCCACTCCAATCACAGCTATGAAGCAAGACATGAGAACTTAAGTCACCACAGCACTCCAAGATTTTATTTCTACAATAAGTTAGAATTATAAAACTGTACCAGACTATGGGAGGGAGAAGTAATTGAGATATTAAGGTTGCAAACAAAGTTATGTCTATTCTCACATGCCAGTTTTAAGACTCTATACAGTAGTAATCTAGAAAACTTACAGAACTGTGGTTACATATGACCTGCAGTTTTTACAGTAGTTTAACATCCCTTGCTCCAGGTTTGAGATTCCTAAAAAACAAAAAGGTCTCCCCTTTTTGACCTACAAGGTCAATTAGGGGGTAAAACAGTACATTTGACAAATTATGCTAAAGTCCATATCTCATCATTTGAAATATTTTTGAAGTGCAGTTTTAAGAACAGTACCCTGCTGGTCACCACAGTTAAAACCTATAGTTATCCCCAATACAGTATGTGGTAGTATTTGTTTTAAAGCCATTGGCGACACCCGACATTGTGAAATTTATTGAAATCACAACCAGCAAATTAGACAGGTAACTTTACTCTACTACAGCTCACTGATGTTAACTTGGTCAGAGGGAACTTCTACACACACACACAACACACACACAACACACAATACACACAACACAACACACACACAACACCACACACACACAATACACACACATACACACAACACACACACACACACAACACACACATACACAACACACACACACACACACACACACACACACACACACACAACCTAGCCAAACACACACACACACACACACACACACACACACACACACACACACACACACACACACACACACACACACACACACACACACACACACACACACACACACACACACACACACACACACAACACACATATAACACACACACACACACACACACACACACACACACACACACACACACACACACACACACACACACACACACAAAACCAGGCCAACACCCTGCCCACACACACACACACACACACACACACACACACACACACACACACACACACACACACACACACACACACACACACACACACACACACACACACACACACACACACACACACACAACACACACACACACACAACACACATCATCCACCTGGCAGTACAGGCCAGCTATGAGCACCTAAAAGGTAATTTACCAAAGTACAGGAGTGTCTTACAGAAATAGTACAATGCCCATCATGGGAAACTTAATTTGGGCAGAGGTTCAGTAACAATGTAGTCCTTGCTCTCATTTTACAGTCGAGGAATGTGATGGCCAGCGAAACCTGTGTGGCAGTGTCAGATTTGAAAAAATGTTAGGCTGAGAAGAGCTGAAAAACAAATGCAGAGGACCCTTGCTCTGAACTACACAGCTCTGGGAGACCATCCTGAAGCAGCTCTTTTTGGCATCTCCAAAGTATCAAACCACCTTACAGACTGGCTATACATCTGTGGAAATTTGTTTGCCAGAGAAACCAGTTTAGCCAAGACTGTGGAAATCTGCCACTGAAGTAACCATTTAGCAAAGACTGATCACAGAACAAGTCAGCATAAAACACAATCTTCTTGAAGAAACAATCCTAACACTTTAAAAGCAACTGAGCAAATGTTAAGAATATGTAAAGGACGTTAAGTGAAACCTCCATCGTCCAAGCATGAACTTTCTTGGCAGGAATTGAGTATTTCTGTCAACAGTGCATTATGGGTATGGGGATAGCAGTCAAAGTTGACAAGTAATTCTAATGCCTGGGGCAACAAGCTTGTCTGTTTATACTGCCAGCTCTAAGGGTAGTGATTTACAGTCCTATGGTTGGCTCACATCTGAAAAGCAAACCACTATTTACAAATATCAATTCAGCTGAAGCAATAACCTTTTCAGAAACTGTGGTTTAAAATCATGCATTAAAGCAAAGCTTTCAATAAGGAATTCAGAAAAATAGCAGTCATTCAAATGGACATAACTACCATCTTGAAAACAAGGTACCCCCCCCCCCACTCACACGAAACACCAAATACAAAGCAAGCTTTAATCACTTGCTGTTTTAAAAATTCTCATTTGAAGTAGAGATCTTTCATGGCTGACTTTTTTAAATGGTAGAGAATAGAGAACTGACCAAGTAAAATGGAAACTTACCTTGCATCAACTTCTGTAGACACTCTGCCAGGAATCTTCTTCAGAATTTCCACTCCAAAGTTTACAAAGAGTTTATCAATAGCATTAGTTGTCTGTTCTTGCTCAGATCTAAAAATAAGGAAACAAATTAAAATGGAACAGCCCCCTAAGATACACACATTTAAATAAAGTTGCCTCCTGTGCCTGCAGTACACACTGCAGTTGAACCATCTTTGCGGAATTACATCTGCTTAAACCCACATTGCAACAGTTAATCATTCCAGACAGCATGACACGTGATCAACTATACGACCACAAAAGAGCTTCCAATTTTTTTTAAATATTGACATCACAACAGTTGTAGCACTACCATTTCTGTTTCAGCATAAAATATTTCAAAGGTTTTCAAAGACTGAAAAAAAAAAAACTTTAACAGCAGGTGTTTCCTTATTAAAAAAGACCAAGGGCCATGCTATGGCAGGACAAGATCACATCTGGCTAGCACAGCTAGGATGATGTGGACAAAGTTATTCAGAAACAAATCGCAGCTCTAGTAAAGAATGATCATAGAAATTTAAATGGATGGCAACTGGGAAATAACCACACCAAGATCTACTCAACCCATTCTAAAATACTCAAAGACCTATCTAATGCACGTCTCTATTACAAAGCAGTGAGGGGGATTGATCTTAAGAGTCATGACCTGGGCTAGCTGGCAAGGCAATACAATGGCAATGTAATGAATAAAATACATGCAGAGGACCACATTTTGAGCCAAAAGTAAATCAAAGCAGTTTAAACTTGTCAAAACACCACATGTAACATATCTGCATTCACCTTAACTTCCAAATAAAACCCTGCCCCACACAGCATTTAATTTTCCTAACTGTGCTTATTATTTCCAAATAGTTTTATTAAACTGCTGGGATACAGTCCTTAAATAGGTTATCCACAAGCCAATACCTGAACCTTTACCTAACTCATCTACTTTAGATCAACTGCTGCCAGAGACATGTCTACCTTTGGGAAGACTGTTACCCCTGAAAACTACCACATTAATGCACCCTAAGAGCAGACCCAGTGGTCAGGAATTTGGGAGCACAGACAGCAATCTGATCTTTGACTGCCATGTGGTATGCCTACAGTAAAACATTTTATGTTTAGCAACTTATAAGAAAGAGTATGCCATCCAAGTACAAGGATGAGTTCTTTCACTATACTCTGCCCTCATCATGCCATTGATAATGCCTCCTTTGGCATGTACTTAGGAAAGGCATATGCAACTAAGTGTCCAGAAGTTCCTTACAAAACTACAGGGCATAAACATAAGCATGTCAAACGAGGACTACTTCAAAGTAGTATCACTGTATCGCCCCCTACATACTGCTGAGAGATTTGTCTGGCCTACAAAGCATCCTATGAACTTAAACTTAGGTTTGTGCATGTACAACAGGTCCATTAGACTATCAGAATTATCTGACTTAGGGACCTATACCTCTTGTGGAACATAGCTAGGACATGCTGGAGGGGCAGGTATGCACATTACTATCCCTCTGGGACAGGCCTCCCATCCATGTGAAACAGAGTTCAATAACTCAGTTCAACAGCAACTTGAACCACTGCACAGGAATCTGAATTTACCCCTGCTCTGGTAAATATGGCTCTAGGGAGTCTAAATGCATGACCACCCATGCCCAAGCCTACATATACCCCTCAAAACTCCATATTAAACAATGTAACTACCTAGGACTTTGACAACTGGATGGTTACTCATCAATTCACCTTGATATGAAAGGCATTTGCTCCTTGAAAAAGGATGCAAGCTCTAAGGGGGGGACGCACTGGCAAGGTGTAAACTGCCACAAGACTCCTGTGTGTTGAAGTTCCTATGAGAATTGACAGGCAGTAGGCCAAAGAAATAACCATGTTCCCCCCAGGCCTCTGCTGAAAGTGGGCAAATTTGACCCAATTGGATTTTCCCAACAAACAAAAAGTCAAACAAACAAGACACAATGCAACCCCATAACAAAGGTCTTTGTATTTATTTACACTTGCAGTCCAATATGGTGGCAGGCCTATTCAGTGATGCTTGGTCCAACACCTGGCACCTGGATAGATAAGTTTGGGTGGCCTTCTCACAACACCCAGACAGGTGTAGGAAATTCTACCAATATTGCAGGAATTTTGGTAAGGAGACAGGATTCCAGGAGCCAGGGAATCTCCTACACAGTGCATGAAAGTTCAAGTCACAGGAATTGAAGGACATGTTGGAGATGGGGGATAAATCAGGAATCCAGTCCCTTAAATCTACAAACTTAACCTTTCCTTCAGCAAAGAAAATGCTTAAAAGTAGCTGCAGGATCCTCAATCTACTGACCTTCAGCAAGTGTTACTGGCAGATTTCCCAAAATAGTGAGCCACAGAGGTCAACATTTCATTCCCCATTTAGTACATAAGGTAGTAAGATTTTTTTTTTAAAGAATGCCACAACCATCCAAAGGCTTGAAGATTGCATCCTAACAGGATAAGACTATCGTGTCCTTAGTGTACATCATGGTCTTCCAAATAATTCAGTCCTCAGCATAACATGTGCAGGATATCCGGGAAGTTTTAGTCAGATTACAGATGTCAAGCTAGATTTTCGCAGTAGCAGAGGGGATGGTGGAAAAAGATTAGGCCAGAACCAAAATGAGGTTAAAGATGTCACCCCACTAGGAAAATAGCTCCCTTGTATAGTACAGTAGGATCTCCCTTTAAACCTTACCAGGAAAAGACTACAAAAGGTTGGACACCAGCATAGGAGCAAGCATTTCAAAAGCCCAAGTAGGTGCTTTAGTGGACCTCCTGTATTGGCCAGTACTGATTACAACTGAGAATTACTTAGATGCATCTAACTACAGGGTGGGGTCTGAAATTAACCTGGTTTCCTCAGATGGAGAAGAGCATCATACTTTTATTTCAGCCATCAATTTCAACCCTGGGGAAAAAGCTTATGCAGTCAAAGACACGGATAATCTGGGCACTGCATAATCTATAACCTTACTTGCATGGAAGTAGTTTGTGGTTATATAAAACCATTTAAACAGTTACACAGAACAAGTGAACAGAATGGGAAGCTTTGTAAGCTTAACCTTTCAACCCTACAACATGGCTATCCATCATGGTGGTACCATTGATAGTAATGGACTATCGACAAGGGGTATAGGATAACGTTCTAAGACTGCAAGCTTGTGTTAAACATTTGAAGATATATCACCATAAAAAACTCACATGACGTTGGGGGGGGGGGGGCTGATAAGGCACTTTTTGTAAAACAGAGCACATGCGCTCATTACAGACCTGACATCTTGTACAATGGTAAGCAGCACTGGAATGTAATGGCAAGAAGAACTTTAAGACCAAACTAAGATTCAAGAAACCAGCACAGGTCAAGGAGTATTGTGCTGGGAGCAGTGCTAGCCATTTTAGGACCTGCTGTGAAGGGACACTTAGCTGGAAAAGAACTTTAACTATACAACTGCAAAAAAAAGGAAAAAATATGCATATCTTACTGGCCTGTGGAATTATTCTACGAAAGCCAGTTATTTATCTTAAGGTAGTTTAATGTCTTGACTCCTTGTTACAATATATCAGTTTACTGCATTTTAATTTTCCTTGGGTGCCAGCCTACACAAGTTTTACTCTAGGTTCACTATTTTACAATTAACTAGTTAGATTTTAAGCTCTTGTGGTTGGTAAGTGTATTTCTGCACTGTACAGCGGAGAAGAAAACCTGTGGGGCACATGCCTTCAAGACTATGCCAGCCAAACTACCAGAGAAAGACTGGAGAAATAACAGCAGTTGGGTAAATTAGCAGTACTTACAAAAAAAAAAAAAGCAAACTTCACAGCGTTGAAGCAAATTTAATAAAAAACGTATAAAACAAAGCTTTCGGACCCAAGTCCTTCAGTGATGGCAGTGAAGGATGTCTTGTTTGAAAGCTTTGTCTTGTACTTTTTAGGAGTGGAGGATGGAGACCCACAACCAGGACAGCAGTACATGGAAGACCAGAGGTACTAAGGTTGCACTTTGTGGATCAGTGAAATAGACGGATGTACCCAGCTGTTATCACCTCACCTTTCACACTGGGCAACAGTGGTACTAGTACCCCACATTTCGTGGGATGGTAGCAAGGTCTCCTTCACAGTGAGAATATTCAAATCTCCAGAAAGACCAGGAGGACAAATCTTTCCTTCTGATAGACTTTTCAGCCAACACTGCACAATAAACTCGCCACAGAATAAGATGTCAGTGACCGCCCCAAACAAATGCCTCGCAAGAAGCATGACAGTCACAGAAAAGAATCCCTTGAAGTGTATCCTGAACACAATGGTCAGGCATCCGGCTCATTTTTTGGCTGGGGTAATTCCAGAGTATATCCTTCCACCAGATTAGAAAACAGATAAGTACACATTCATAGCTATACAACCCACAGACCAAAGGATTACAGGAAATCACACAAAATCACAGCAAAAGCAGATACTACTGTCCCTTAAAAAGCATGTCACCGACTTTACTCATGTTTCAGCATGAGCACGGAGAAGGTTTCCCAACTAGTGAAAAAAAGTCCCAATGACTGTATAGCATCTGTAAAATGATACTGGACCCTGAATTGTCAACTTGATGGTGGCATGCCAAACCTAATTTTTATAACTTTCACAAGACGAAGAGTCCTGCTGTTTGCTCAATCTAACCAGAAGTTCTGCTGGCAGACTAAATTCCATCGAGTGGCACAGATAGAGAATGCACCCTGGTGCAACAGGCTCAGCTGTGACCCACTGTTAAACGAGGAAACAGGGACATCAATTAAGAAACTGAGCCATAAGTGGGTTAACCGTTCTGAAGCTTTCATAATCTAGGAGAGCTCCTGCAATGTGCAAGACAACACCCCCCCCCCCAATTCTACTGAAGGAACATGCGACAAGTGGGTGGTCATCATACATGAGCATCAACCTGCCTTAACTATTGCAATGCTAACCTGCCTTAACTATTGCAATGCTTTCTGTGGAGTCTTGTGTGGCCAACTACTGTAGCTGCTATACAATTACTTAACAGGCACTCTCTTCAGAGCATCTACCTTACATGTTCTGAAACTAGACAATCTTGTAGTCTGGTCTGGCTATCCAATTCAACCACTGGCTGTGATTGCTCTTTCCAGTCAGTGAGATTTCAATAAAGTTCAAATTTTTGTATGCACCATTCTTAGCCTCACCAGTCTTATTTGCTGTGTTCTGTGTCAAGACCCTCCAAGAGGATAGGTCATGGCTGCCTAAAACAGGTAGGCTATACTAACTGCAGTGGTGTACTTTTGGGAGAACACAAGAATGCATGCAGTATCAACTGATTCCTCTGTAGGGTAGCTCCTATTTAAAAGTATTTTGAAACCATGCAAAACATCTGAAGAGGTGACTATTTACAAGCATCTGTAAGAAACTATGCACAACTAAACAAGACTAACCACTTCCATGCACCATGAGTACAAAGAATATTTCATCCATTAGATACGGAAGGGGAAAGACAACTTAGCCAGTATCATTTGCTGTGCTATATTAGTTTATACCACATGGGAAACATAACTAAAACATGCAAGGAACTGATGTTAGATTCATTTCACTCTTATGACATAGCGCTACAGAACATTTCACTTTACCCGCCAAGTTTCTTTCCATACTCGATAGCATCTTCCACCAGGGTCTGATAGGCAGGCATCTGGGCAGCAGCCAGGATTAGCGATGGATTTGTAGTTGCATCCTGTGGTTTATATTTCTCAATGGCTGAAATGACAATTATATTGGTAGGTTATAACATCTAGTCACCTTAAGATATGAATAAAAACACTTGAGGCAAAGCGATGGCATCAAAAGTATAACTACAGGAAAGGAGCAAGACACCAGTCTGTGAATTAAACTGTATGCAAAAACACCACGGAATTTCATTTAACTCTGGGGACCTGGTATAAGAGCTGGTTGAATTGAATTGCCAAGTCTAATACTTAATCTGAACCCAATCCATGGAGTCAACATGTTTGCCCAAAATATCAGTACCCAACCAGGTGGCAGAGACAGCCAATAAGAATAAAGTACCTGAACATCTCTCCTCTCGGAGGATAACCTGCAAAACAAATGTCACGTACCTAGTTTCCATCAACAGCTTTAGCCTTAAACCTTCTGTGCAAAACTACAAGAACTGCAAGGTCTGCATTTTAAGTTTTAAACTAGTCAGTTCGAAAAGCTAAGCAGACTCCAATCAACAGCACAAACACTCCTGCACAGACGACTCACAGCAAGGCTCACTGCCCATAATGAAGTCAACAACCCAAGGGGGGGGGGGGGGACTAGTGATGCAGTAGTGCTGTAAACCCCCACAGCTGGAGGCATTACAATAAATGCTAGCATAAGGTCATGTCAGTCCAGCACAGAATACAGAAGATCACAAGGTTATCATCCAAATTAGAATATGGCTAAGGCTTGTGGGTCCAGAAAATGCCAGATAACTGGAACAGGAGGCAGGGCTGCACAAGCAGCTATTGGGACATCTGCAGACAACTCATGGGGCATGTAATGCACCATGACTCCAATTTACACAATGTTCCCCTCCATTTACTGGAGACATGAGCTGGACTGCAACAAGGTACTCACACAAATAAAGCTTCTCACCTGTGCAAAGCTCTAACCATTGATGGTCAAGACAAAATGAGGGAGGGGCATCACCACATTTTTTTTCTAGCAGGTACAGGCCTGAAAAGGCCAACACAACCCAAAGGAGTTTTAAATCTCTGGGACAACACAGTTGGGCATTTTGTCCAAAACCTTAATTTGCTTTACTAACTAGAGTAAATCACTGATCCACATGACCTTTTTCAGACACTGAGCTCTACCTGGTTAAGCAACTGAGCTACCAGTTAGATAAATGCAGGCTAAGAGAATCAAACCCTACATGACAAGAGGAAGACCACAGGAAAATTTGTGAAGGCTAGAAAGTTCCTCACTGTGCATGCAGACATACAAGCTTTGTACCCATCTCATTACTCTGGCAAAGAGAGTTTACCTCGGAGGCTGTGAAAAGAAAACCTGGAGAACAAAAGATGCCTTCCCGTGTTGCCAATTCAGCACTTTTCGTGCTAAATCTAGTGTTTTAATGCACTTTGTAGCTCAAACATTTCCCCAACAACTACCGCAAAATCTAGTGCACTTCCATTGATCCTGGCGACGGCACAACACCAAGCTACAAGCTGGCGAGTTGAAACAAGGCTGGGCATTTAACAGTCTGCGGATTTTTTTTTCCGCTGATCTCAAAGTTTTGACTGCCTTGGTGGAAAATCATTCGAAGCCCACGAGGATGCCATAAAAAGTGAGCAATATGCAGTGCTGTTTATAAACAACCGTATAATGTGTGATTCTGGAACAGTAATAGACTTTCATATAGATTGTAAGCATTCATATTATATTTTTTCTAAGCAATATGTATGGTTTAAATTAAAAGTTCATACGAGTCTATGAGATGACCTAATGTATAGAAATTATGAGTCACTCAGAGGGATACAACGTGTTTTCAAGTATTCGAAATCAATCATGTCAACATGCATATGATGCAATTATTCAGTCACTTCATTTTTGGATGCCTACTGAAGACCATCTTGCAAAAGGATGTCCTTGTACAGAATGTGACACTCATCGGGGACACTTTAGAAGGTGTAGCAGTCTGGTGGGGTGGATTGCTCAACTGTGGGATTGCATGACATAGCTCCACTGGTACTGTATTCTCTATGCATATTTTGCCAATAGACTGTTGCAACTGGTTTGGGGGGGGGGGGCTGGGTCTCAAAATCTAGCACAATTTCATCTGACAGTTGGAAACACTGATGCCTTCTCACAAATGGGGTGGGGGTTGTAATGAAACACTGTATGACTGCTGAAAATATATCGCTAATTTTATCTCAACTTTCTTCGATACAATGAACATGTAGCACAAACACTGCTGTACTATGCTACCAACAACAAACTGGCTTTCAATACAAGCTAGACATTTGCTCACTAACATTTAACCAGATTACTCCTTAGGGTCCACCTACCTACATAGTTTCAGAGACCTCTCAATTACTACTTCTATGGATCAGATTTATGACTACTGTCCTCTCCTTTCAAGTAGCCTCTATTCAGTGAGACCCCTCAAGTACTATGGACCACTAGGCAAAGCCAAGTCACAGAAAGCTCTTCATCCACTTGTTCCAGTCAAGTCCTACCACAATTTAAACACCTGACTAAAGCAAACAGCCATTACTTTCACCAAGCCTGTGCGACTGCAGAAATAAAGCTCTTCATAAACAGTATGGTACAACTTTTAAATCTCTTGCACATAGAGTTGTGTGTTTATTTCTTTACACAAGATACTGTTCACTATTACCTTAAAATCTGCAGTATAGAAATGTTACTTTTACAATTAGCATGGTTTTCTTTGTTTTCTCAGTTACCACATCCATGATAGGTACCGTTAACCATTTTTAGTCTACTCTAATTTGTCAATTAAGTATCTTAACTTGCATTTCTATAGGAGAAAGCTTATTCCATGTTTACTTATAGCTGCTAAATGCAACCAGTAAATGAACAGTGTAGACATTTCCATAGCAACTAAGTTAACCTTGTGTCTTTAATCTACATTGTGTAAAATCATGGTCCTTGGATGCCTTTATGGCTGAGGGTTTAGGAACATACCAACCCAAGTTAAACAAATGAATCACTGGGCAGGGAGTGGGAAGTGAAGACTTCAAATCAGGGAAGCTACTATAAGCCCCTCCCTCTTGCTGTGCCCAAAACAATATACAAACTGTTCTGAACAAATGGATACAGACCCCCACCCCAAATATTTTAAAAAGCACTTCACTGCAAGGTGTAGTTGTCCAGGAATTCGCTGAGAAAAAATTACCTTTTGCAAACAATGTGCAATCTATGTTTAAGATACCAGAAATACAGAGCTAGACAAACCAGAAGTAAAACAAGACTAAAAGGGTTGCGAAATCTGCTGACTAATTTGCTGGTTACTTACTCAAGGAGTGTTACTGCAGAGTCATTCTGACAAAACTTCCTTCCTGGAGTTACCTGCAATTCACTATGACTTTCATCTTACGACCAGAATGATCACAAAAAATGAAACCTCTTAGTTTGATTACTACTGTACCCTACACATACCTCAATTGTCCACATTTTTTGCCTCATTTTGCCTGTCTCTTGTAAAATAAGTGGTTTTCTGGCAAATCACTGAGGAATGATTACTACTGTACCCTACACATACCTCAATTGTCCACATTTTTGCCTCATTTTGCCTGTCTCTTGTAAAATAAGTGGTTTTCTGGCAAATCACTGAGGAATAGTAACCAAATAATGACACATTTCAGTTTGACAACTTCTCATTAGCATACAGTTTGCAAGTTTAAAACAACAATGTTTACAATGTTACCATATTTTTGGGCCTCTCACCATTTTAAGCTTTGTCTGGATTTCTTGCATTAAGGTTGAGCGGTACAACCCTACGACAAGCAGCCCTCCCAAAAAGTTTATTCCAACCCAACATGGCTTCACTTGACTTTCTGGTCAGTAATGCTGCCCCCAACAAAACTTATGTCATACAAATTTAAACTTAATTTGCTTACCAGAATCAACTGGGCATACCCCATTTTCAGTATCAAAACTGAAGGAAAAAGCACCATGCAGCTATCCAGAATATGTTAGCAATCATAGGATTTGTCAAAAGCAAGACTGAACATGACACAAGACGTTAAATCTACAAACTTAACCTTTCCTTCAGCAAAGAAAATGCTTAAAAGTAGCTGCAGGATCCTCAATCACTCCTTCAGCAAGTTGTACCAGATTTCTTAAAATAGTGACCCCCCCCCCCCCACACACACACACACACACACACTTAAATGAAGTGATGCTAAGCTCAAAGTGACAGGGGAAGAACAAAAAAGGCTATACGCTTATGTGGACTGTTTCAGACCAAAACATTTAAAAGTGCTTTGGGATATACAATCCAAGAGCCAGGAAGGCATTCCTAAAAGGGTCGATTCCATCCCAAACGAACAGTGTGAAGAGAGAAAGTGGAACTACTTGAAATGCAATACACACGAAAACCAGCTAGCTAGGCTTCAATGTAGTAGAGCAGGGAAAATTGAGGAGATCTCACTGGAGAAGCCATTGCAAAAATATACCTCGTTATGCTTTGTTCATGGCCAGGGTGACATCTGCAAGGAGAGTCTTGCTCTCCCCAGTTCCACATGTTTTTCCTTGGGTGCTCCTCTCTAGGAGCAGTGGCTTCCTCCAAAAGACACTGCCTGAAGGAGTCTCTCCAACAGACTGGCATTACATACAAACTAGCAAAAGATGCCTTCCTACACAAAGCTGTCAACTTTTAGTCCGTATAAACAGTGGACTATCACACCAGGCACCACAGCCAGAATTCAACACTTAGCATCACCAAGTAATACAATATACATTTTATTCCACTCTAGAACTCAATTTCTTACTGCAGCCAGCAAGCAAGAACAAAGACACCTTCAAGACAGTTATTCTGAAGCATTCAAGAGAAAGGCTTTGCCTCTTCCAGAGTCTTAACCACCAACACTATCAAGAAGGAACTCTTATTAGGACAGGGGAAGACTGGAAATTGCTTGGATAATACAAGAGAAGCCACTAAGAATTAACATGAGGAAGTTATCAACTGGCAAGACAAAAATCAAATGGTGAGCCCAGCCTTACTGGGGAGATAAAAATAGATTAACTTTTTGGAGGAGACAGAAGGCTATATACAGAGAAATATCTAGTGTGTTGTAACAGCGATGACAAAACTTGATCAGCTCTGAGCAGGAAAACAAAGGATATTTACGTGGGGATGTCCAACATTTTTCTTAAGCAAGCTCAAGGCCTAGGTGATCTTACATCCTTTCATGGTTAAGTACGGTTTTGTCTGCTAATGTAATGCTGCTAAATGGCTTAACCACATTGTGTTAACATAAGTACTTAACGCCTAGCAACTAAATGCTCTAAGCTGTTAACCTGCCTCCTGTAGAAGGGCACAGATTCCTTCCCACTGGCTTGAGTGGAGGTGTTATCAGGCGAATAAAATTAAAAATGCATCTCTGCTACATGAAGCAGCATCAGGACACGTCTGCATTAGACAGAGCAGGGAAATTTGTTAAGCTCAAAGTGTAAACAACAAGCCTGATTCCCAAACTTGAATGCATACAATTTAATGCTCACCAATGTGGCCTCAAGTTGAAGAAAAATAAAAGAAATAAATGTTCTTTATGGACTTTCACATCTTAAGAATTACCATTAACCACAAATAATCAGGCAAAAATGACCAGTTTATTCTTTCATCTTAAGTGTTTTGAATCAGACTGACTGGGAGCATTACAGCTTAAACACTATTTACAAATGGTACAAAATATGGATGGTGAAACCTTATTGAAAAGTACAAGCTTCTTGCAACCTGTAGTGTCCAACTGGGAAGGCCCTTGGGCCTCACCGCCCTATACAAATGCTACACCACCAAAACCACTATCATTACACATGGTTTGCCATGTCCATCTTCTCCAAACAGATAAGACCATGTGCTAGTCCACCTGTTAGGCTGACTGGCACATAAGTGCACAGCATGCATGTCCCCAAATAAAAATCCCTCCTAGACATGAAGGTAACAGTTTAAAAAAGAACAGTAAAATTAGAGTGTCAGCCTTACATACATCCAAGGAAATATTACAGCATATCTAGTATTATGGCACATTCAGGACAGACTCGTGGGCAGCCAGAAGGCAAACAGTCCCAATAAGAGTAGTGCCACAGTCAAAGCAGCAAGACTGTAACCTTTAGTTTCAAGACCACAGCAGTGACAAGCCCCAAAGAGGAAACAGTAACCTAATGATATACTGTATACTGACATAGCCAAGGTCCAACAGTGTGCCTCAAGCAGCTGATGGCAAAGCTAGAGTGCAGATAGAACCAAAACTGATAAGGGAAAATAATTCTCATCAAGAAACTGCATTGTTTGGTGGGAAGCAGGGTTATGGCTTACCCGATAAGCCACCCCCAACTGATGCTCTCTTCCTATGGAGTGAAGAGGTAATGGGATAGACAGGGTTCAGCAACTGACATGTTGGCTACAACTAACACTATGGAGCTAGAGACGAAAACCTACTTATAAGTGACTATACTAGTGAAGGACGTAGAAGTCAGCCACAGTAATGGGTGTAGACAGGTTTTCAAAGAAAGCAGAAAACAGCTCCGATTTTAAAAAAAAGTACGATATTTATGTATTGGGGGAAAAAAAATCAGAGCCTGAATACATGACATGCCCTCTGCAAAGGGGCGAGAACATTACCACCCAAAGTTACTTGCTACATAACATGACAGTGTGATGGCAAAGTTCCCCAAAATACTCTGGTTTACTGTCAGCGCTACTGTAATACTACTCTTTCACAGGTGGTAAGTTTCAGTAAAAAAGCATCCTCGATGAATTAAACAGCCGGAAAAGTCACTCAGTATCCTCTGTCCAAAACAGCTTTCCCACAATGATGACCAAACATCAATTTGCAGTAGCAGATGGAAGATTTGCTATAGGCTGGGGAAATTTTCCCCACCAGAAAGCTCCAGGGATTTTTTTTTACTTGTCTGTACTAAAGTCCAAGTGGCACAAGGACAATGGAACAGTTGGGTCAAATAGGAAAGTACAGCTTGATGCATTATGCACATTTTTTTTTAAAGCAGAGATTCTGCAAACTTCAGACTGCTTTCAGGATTGCTACACGATTCCCAAATAACTATTTAAGGTGGTCTCCTGGCTACCTGTGTCCTGACTGGCCTACCCCTTTTATCACATGCCTGTAAAACCCTGATAACTGGCTCTATTACATACACAGATAAGAGAGACATGGCTATGACCCAAATGACCTAGGCGTAAGCAGCATCCCAGACACTGAACTAGCCAAGCCAAGGAAGGAGAGAAACTGGGCATGGACAGGTACACTTCTCAGAGTATGGTGCTCTTACTAATCCTGTTTGTGTTGGGAGAGCAGAGCTGCTTAGGCAGTTACATAACCCAAACAATGAGCACAATTCCCATGCAGCAGCCCCAGTGCATACCACTACCATATGCACTACTGGGATGCTTAGGCAGTTACATAACCCAAACAATGAGCACAATTCCCATGCAGCAGCCTCACTGCATACCACTACCATATGCACTACTGGGATGCTTCTAGAGTACATCCTCTACAGACGGAAGAGAAAACTTTTTATGCTACTACACTACATAGACCTTTGTAGTACTCCACAAAATTGTTCAGTTTTGTTTTAACCAAAGTGTACGGACAGATTGACAGGATTTTGTTTAGTTGGGCTTTGTTCCAGTGACATTGTCTGGATAGGGTTCTATACGTTAAGCATAAGTATTTTCTTCTGCCACAAACTGGTGCAAAAGTACATATCTGGAAGGTACAGAAACTGAATTGCTTAGTTACTCAAGTCAATGCTTTGCCACTTCAATTAGTTTATTCACCCTTAAAATACAAAGAAAAGCTATGAAAATAGCTAAAAGCACAACTGGTTCACAGCTACAGGGGAGGGAAAGCAGCTGTAAATGACAGTACACAAAACTACAACACCAACTGCTGGGAAAGAATTACAAACCTCTTACTGTGGGGGATTTACTGCAGTAAAGAAAAAACACGGAAAGACCAAGAAGTCATTTCTAAAGTAACATGAGATTTCACTGCACGAAGTCTGAACAGGATAGGAATGCCAGAGCTACAAACTGCAGTCTCTTTTTGTCTACATGTAACACAAGATTATTTTATTGGGAGAAACACTCTGGGGGGGGGACCTGTACCTGTCGTGAGGGAAAAACTGAACAGCTGAGCCCTGGATGCCACACCTAGAGTGAATGATCAAATGCTACCAAAAATACAAAATTCATAACTGTGCAATGCACTAACCCCGTCATACACAGTCTATTTCATCTCCACTGCTAAAGCAGACCATGAATTGCAGATGGGTTCCACCTCCAAACAGCACAAGACAGACAAGAGATGCATTATAGCTTATTACACAAATTAGTAAGGTGTCACCATTACACCAACTCTGGCCTTGTCTAAACTATTAGGCTGGGTGATAAACACTTTGGATACAACTGAGACTGGATATCAATTGTACACAAGCAACAGTTCACTTTATCAATACATGTCTTTTATGAAGTATTAAATGCAATATTTCTTGTGGGAAATTTTCAATTTTCCCTGTGGGAAATTTTTAATTTTCCATACGAAGCTCATACTTTGGGGAAGATGCTTCAGACCACTACTAAACCAAGCCCTGTAGCAGTCCTGTGAGAGTCCCACAGTATCAGCTTGCTTACTATATCACTGACCAAGTCAGCCCTGAAAAAGGACTGTTGGAGGGCTTATTGAACAATTCATTTCTCACTTTTTTTTCATTTTGTCATTTACAAAGACATTCCCTATCATTGCTCAAGCCTGAGCTTCTGCAGTATGCCAGATACAAACCTCTTGTTCATTCACATTCATGCAAATATTGTGCCAATTTACAATACTGCTTCTGAGGAAGAACAATCCCTTAATGTACTGATATACACTTTAGCCAACAGCAAAATGCAGCTGCCAATTTCCTCATATGCAGCTGCTCCCCCCAAACTAAATGAGGAGATGTAAATGCACGCTATGGAAGGAGTTATCTTAATTATTAACTCCTCTACTGGTTTAAGAGTTTGAGACCGACAGTTGTGCTTTAGTGACGCAGCAATACAAATTCTAATGAAAACAATTTCTCTAATTCATCTTCTTTATATGATATATAGATATATATTACTGATCCCCAAGAAGTTTGTCTGCAACTATCCTGAAAGCCTTACCAAGATCTAGATCTTAACACTGGTTTATCTATGCACATTTGTTACCAAGTTGTAAAGCCTAGTACTTGCTATACAGCAGGAACTTCTTATTGTAACATTTGTTAATGTCCGTTATGTACTTCACAGATAAAGATTCTAGTTGTCTACTGATGTATTATGTTCATCTGTAAATATGAAGTAATTGCTATGTAAATTGTTAATAACTATGTAATAGAATGTAACTATTACAACTGTGGAGCTTTTCTCCCCGGGCCTCCGCTGAAAATGGACCTATGTCCAGTCGGACACTCCCAGTCAACAAATATAAATAAAATAAATATTCTCTTTGATCCACCTAGACTCCTGAGTGTCTTCAATCCTAGCACACCATTCTATATCAACTTAGGGTGGCCATAATAATTTCCAGATACACCTAGACTCCTGAGTGTCTTCAATCCTAGCACACCATTCTATATCAACTTAGGGTGGCCATAATAATTTCCAGATAACTGAAAGTGATATTTGAGCATCCGTTGGCAGTTAACTGTCCCAGTGAGGAGCTTTCATTACTGCCTTTAACCCTTCAAGCAGTTTCTTCAAATACAGTACATGTATGAGTCTCAAATACCATTCACAGCATGTAATCGCTGCTCAGGCTCAACTAATGAGCTTAAGAGACCAGAAGGTGCACCAACACTCATAAAAGTTGACCTCAAAAACAAAGAACTAGGTAACAAACCACTAGACTCTTCCCCACTAGCTGTTCATGTGACCAATCTGTTATTCCAGCCCAAGTCACCCAAATCTCAGACAGAACCATAAACTCAATTAAAATAACTCGGCATCTCAAGTCAGGAGGACTTTACTGGCCTAATCCTTCTGCAGAAAGGGAGTGCGACATGATAGAGGACACTAGCACAACATAAACAGTCACAGGATTCAGTCACCTTAAAGGAAGGTAGTCCACACTGCCTACCTGGACCTCGCAAAAGCCTTCGATACAATACCCCACTCGGGCATCATAGATAAGCTCTCCAGCTTTAATACAAACCCCTATGTCATACGATAGGTTGCAAACTGGCTCAAGGACAGAACCCACATGGTCAGAATTGCCAGAGCCATGTCAGATTCAAAACCAGTTACAAGTGACGTCCCACAAGGCTCAGTCCTGGGACCTCTCTTATTCGGTATATATTTTTCCGAGGTACAGGCTAACATGGGAGGACTGTGGCTGACCAAGTTCGCAGATGACTGCAAACTGGGCGCCACAATTGACTCTCCAGCTAACAAGCATCCTCCAAAAGGTTCTCACAGAGACGGATAACTGGTGCCAGAGCCACGGCCTAAAGCTAAACGCCAAAAGGTGTATAGTCATACCCTTTGGCAAAAATAACATGTCCACAAATTACCACATAGGTGGTAATCCATTAAGTACAGAAGAAGTAATTAGGGACCCAAGTTGACAGTAATCTCTCCTTTGACAACCACATTGCCAAAGTGGTTAGAAAGACCTTCTATATATCCCACCTTATCATGAAAGGATTCACATCTAAATCAAGGGAGGTCATAGTGCCCCTTTATTCATCCCTCATCAGGCCCACCATAGAATACAATGCCCCATTTGGGATGTACCTTACCAGACACCTTCAGCAACTAGAAAGACCCCAAAAGTACCTCACAAAGAGGTTCAAGGGATTTAAACAGATGCCATATGCTGCTCGGTTAAAGAAACTCCAGCTCTACTCAGTTGCATAACGCCTACTTAGAGGCAATCTATGCCTGACATATAAAGCTATGTCCAACCCGGAACTAATGGACATGCTCTACCTCAGAAATTCCAAATCCCTTAGAGCTACGCGCTCGAGGGACTTGAACCTCAGCACAGAAATAAATAGGACATACTGGAGGGATAGATTCATAACCCAGAAGCTCCCTTCGCTATGGAATAGAATCCCGGTCCATGTTAGGCAGAGCCCCTCACTGACTCTCTTCAAGAGGAATCTTGAGTGGATGGATGGGAGATCGTAGGTTTACCCCGGGGATTACGTCTGTGGCACTACTAGAAAGAGGCCCAATAAACATAAAAAAGGGCACAGTAAACTCAAGGGTGGCGAAAGCCAACCACACTCTGGCTAGGCTTGTAAATGCCCTAGGCAGAAAGCCTAGTGTGAACCTATGAACTTCTTATAAGAAGTCCTGGCAAACTGTCTACCACCCTCCATGGGACTTCTGGGATGCTACTAGCCTAGGTTTTACCCTGCTGGAGTACTCAATCGGAAAATGAAACGCCTGCACTGCTACTACCATTAAGAGTAAGCAAAAAAAAAAAAAAAGCAAGCCGACTCCGTGCCTCTCTGCTCAATCACAAACTCTCCACGTGATCTAAATTCAATTATTGTTCACAGATCACAGTTGTTATAAAAACCTCCTACTGTGCACTCCAGTCACGCCATACTAAATATGTTCATGCTCCTCCCAGCAGAGACTGTGGTGCAATCTTCCACTGAAGAAGCACAGCTTATTTCTCAACATTCATGCATTTCACGCATGGTCTAGCCTTACATTAGAACTGCACATTAGCATTTAAAACATAGAATATACAGACACCACACATGTATAAGTGTTGCAACCAGTATAAAACTGCATCACTCACTTTCGACCATAAAGATATTCTGAGCAATTAAAACAATTATTCAGTAAAAATAGCACGCACATCAGAAACATATAGACACGAGCAAATCAGATGAGCACATTCTTTAAACAGAATAACTGGATCCTAACAGACCACGTCTTAGATATACACCAACAGATTAAACATTGCAGCTGTAAATGATAAACCAGAGCCTCTTCCCATGCGCTCTGTAACTGGTTACGGCACACTGATTAACGCAAAAAGCGTGCCAAGGTAGAAAGAGTTCAACACATGCCCTTGACAAGAGAAAATGGGATGCTGAAGTCACACCCAGCAAAACAAGATCCAAAAAACAGGAAAGTAGAAAGGACCATAAGGGCTGCACGACACAGACCTCTGTCCTGCATACTACCAAGAAACTACACAGATCATCCCCTTCGTCGGTTCAAGTAACCAAGCCCAATGCTTATTAATTGTTGGAAGTAATTTATTTTATTGCTCAATTGACAGGCTTCTCACCATTAAAATCGCCACTGTCGGCTACCACCACGGTAAACTGCTTCAGCTGCTCTAAGGCACTATCCATCTTCGCTCTTTTCACTGGTGATGCCGACATGCTGAATTAATGTGTAAGAGGGGCTTAAATAACCTCGGGGGGCGAAGCGCGTCACAGAAATTCTACGTAGAGAGGCCCGCGAACAGAGTAAGCGCGTGCGTGATGCTCCAGATGCCGCGCGATGGGTCGGTGGAAGTATGGCAATGGGTTCTTCCGACAACCGTATTAAAGGGCATAAGGGCGTCGCTGAGTATACTGAGCACCTCCCACAATTTGTATAGCTTGGGGTTTCTTTAGAATGGAATATGTTGTGCAATGATTTTAGCAAGGCAGGGCAGAAATGTCTTTGTAAAAGTTCATTATAGAAGCAGTAGAGTAGTACATAGTTTGAAGTATTTTAGAGAACTGTTGTTGTCGTTTTATAGTAAATATAATTGTTTAACTTTCTTGTATGCACGCACTTCTCTTTGAACCTGAAATTGATCAGTACAATACCCCGGTAATCAAATATAAATAAATTATGTATGGTTGCCACCTATTTAGATGCCCGAGTGGGATATATATATATATATATATATATATATATATATATATATTGTAGATATGTGAGATTTTGCAGGACAAAACATACCACAGCCAGTGCAAATGACAGAACTTTACTTTTTTCCAAAATAAAAGTTTATTCTTGTAGCATTTGAGTTACTTATGCTATTTCATGTAAAATTAGGTGTTTCAGATACAAAATAACTTTCTCATACAACTGTTAAGGAAAACAGGAATATTTTTGTCTTAAAATTTCAGAACGTTTACCATTTTTCATTTTTTCAGCAGGACACCTGCCCAACGAGGGACTGTCCCTCGCAAATAGAGACAGGTGGTAACCATTACATCATGTAGCTCGCAATAAGCTAGACCTCTTAACTGTCTCTGCTTTGGAGGAACGTACCTATTTTCAAACATGATTTACCCCTGCACATGCTGTACCTGTTGTATGTCCCTACAGTTCATGTGCCAAGTATTAGGCAAGCTGCACTTGCAGGCCATTTTAAGCCTAACTTATATCCCACCAAGGGTGAGAACTGAGAATGGAAACTTGCGTCTCTGAACTAAACACTTTTACCATTATGCCAACCCTCATTTTTAGGTTTGATTTATCCCCTCCATACAATATTCTAAATCATCCTGGTCACTTCAGATTTTTGAAACTGGCTAGTATGCTGAAAACCGTACTACATGACCACCATACTAGCGTTAACATAATTTAAAAAACAGAACATACATTTTACATCTCATTCATTCTAAAGCAAAAATAATGACTTGTGGGGTAGAATTTTTAATCCAGTTCATTAACGTTTACAGATTTTACACTGTTTCTTTGATGATAATGTGCCTATATTTTTCTGTCATTTTTGTCACTTTCTGTTTATTAAATGTACTTCTGAGTAGTATCCCACAGTTCTATTGGAAGTGGGAAGAGTTTTGTGGTATTTGGTATTCAACTGTTATGCTAATTAGATGTTCAGATAGAACAGTAGGTTCATAGATGTATACTAGGCTAGTGACCACTAGGGTCTTTATAAGCCTAGCCATGACACACAAATTTGACCCACAAGTGTTATGTTTTAGACATTTATTTAGGTGGGTGATTTACTGGCTGCCTCTGTCTATAAGATATGTAGGTGGTAGACCAGGGTGAATTTCTAATTTCCCATGCAGTGGTCAAAGTTATGTTTGAACAGGGTTAAGGGAGGGATTTTGTTTTACATGGGTGGGGAGCCTATTCCAGAGAACGGAAATTAACTGAGATACATATCTGTCTCTTCTACATGTCCTATTTATGTCGCAAGCAAAATGTTGGTCTTTGGACCTAGTAGTTCTGATGCTGTTTGTTTTGCAGATGTGCAGAAGGTTCACCAGAATGGGGTCCAAGGATGCCTTGTAAACCAGGCATAGATTGTCTCTCAGTAGTCTATAGGAGACTGAGTATAGAGATAGGACTTTGAGACAATTCATATAGGACATTGTTTATGACCTATATTCTTCTTGTTACGGAATGTTTACACTTTACAAATGTTCCAGTTGCTGCATGTGTCTAGTCAGTACAATGGTTTGATGACCTCACTGGACCTAGATGCCATGCTTTTGCTTATAAGCTGAGCAACACAGGAGGATTTTCTTACCACCTTGGACACCTGTTGGTTGAAGGCTAGGTTACTATCTACACGAGTTCCCAGATCCCTGAGAAATGGGTCAACTCTAAGGGGTATTTTATTGATGACGTAGTTGCCCAGGGTGGCTGACTTCCCAAAACGTACTACAGAGGCATTTGACGTTGAGTTTTACTCCCGAGAAGTGGGTGCTAAAGAGGAGTGGGCCTATCACAAAGTCCTATGGGACTCCACTGGTGTCTGGCCTCTTTGTGGAGGTGGTTTCACTGATCCTAATCTCCTGAGTCCTCTCACTAAAAAAGCTGACTAACCAGCACTTTAGATAGGGGGTTTATGCCTAATTCTGTAAGTTTGTTAACCATGCCTGAGTGGGGTATTATAGCAAATGCCTTAGCCAGATCATGGTAAACAGTATGCACCATTTTACCCTCATCCATTACCCTAGTGACTTTTTCAAAGAAGTCCACCAGGATCATTAGGCATGACCTTACTTTCACAAAGCCAGACTGGGATCTATCCAGTGTCTGGAGGTCTCCAATGTCTTTGTTGATCATTTCCATGATAATTCTTTCCATGACTTTACAAATAAGACTAGTCAGACTAATAGATCTGTAGTTTCCAGGATCTGTTGATGACACACCCTTATGAAGGGGAATGACCATTGCAGTCCTCTCTTCTCATGGTACAAAGCCAGTTTTGAGACTATATTTAAATAGTGACTTCAGTGGCCCTGATAAGTGATATTTTAGACTATTCAAGAGACATCTGTAGATATTATCAGGCCCCATTGAGACTATGTTCTTGGCTTTAGCAGGCACAGCCAGGACATGCTTTCTATTTATAGTTGGAGGGGTTATTTTTAAGAGTTTTTCTTGGGGAGGTGGCTGGAGGTAATGTTGGAACTGAATTTGTAAGCTAATGGATTCTATATATTATTTGGCTTAGTGAATGTGGCACCATTAACCACCAGTTCAGCACACTCCTGTGTGCTGCCTTTGAGGTTTCTGACATAACTTTAGAAGGTATTATGGTTGTCTTTTGCCTGGGAGGCTATCTTAACCTCAAAATGAGCTTTACTGGACTTAATTAACCCCTTGGTTGCCTGTTTGGTTTAGTGAGAGAGTTCTTATCTTTATAGGAGTTACGGTTCCTGATTTTAGTCATGATGGTTTTTTCTTTTGTTGTATATTCTGTTTAATTTGGGATGCCACCAAGGAGGTTTGTTTTTGGAATTAGTTTTAGGTTTACTTCTAGTAGGTACAGCAGCCTTGATGTAGCCATTAACATGTTTGTGCAGGATTTCTGTGAATAATTCTGCATAGGCCACCGTGTTCTCTGGGTTTGGAGGGGCATTGAAGTTTGACCATCTGTCACTTAATACAATGTAGTTTGCCTTTGAACAGTTCTTAACTGTTATAGGGTTTACTGTGGTTACCAAGTTGACTTTGATTTTATAAGATGGAGTTTTATGGTCAGACCTTACCAGGGAGGACGTGACATGGTGGGGGGCAGTGTTCTCCCATATTTGTCAGTACAATGTCCATTATGTTGGAGTATATAGTGGGTGCATGCACTATCTTGTCAAGTGTGTCTGTATTTATGAAGTTCAGGAATCTCTGTGCCTGTAGATTTTAGGCCATGTAGGATTCACAGTCTATAGAGGAGTAATTAAACTCCCCCATGAGTAGGGTGTTTGGTTGAATAATAAGTGTCTCCAGTAGGTCTAAGTATGTGAGTGATTTCTTGGGACATAGAGGGTGACCTACAACAAGTTAGACTATGGTACAGGATTTTATTTATGGCGATATGCATGTGAAGAAACTTCAGCATGCCACCATGTTTACCAACCTAGAGGTATGCTTGATGTTGATGTATAATGAGACACCTCCACCATTTGGCCCTGTCTGTGCAGCTACTGGTCTAAAAGTGTGGAAAGCACTGGAACCTTTCACTTCTGGGGTACTCTGTGTGGCTTTAAACCATGTCACAATAACTGCACAGATGTTTATATTCCCGAGGATTAGGAGGGCTTGGAGGGAGTGTAGTTTATGTTCCTGGCATTAAGTTAGAAACAACAAGGGGTTCAATTGCATTGATTTTGCGATATACTGGTAGATTTGCCAATTTGGCATTGCCTAAAACACCTCTGTAGGTGTGGATAAAGTTTTATGCAGTATTTAGAAGCCTAGAGGGGACCATATCTTTCAAATTCTTTGTGCAATGTATCTGGACAAAGACAAAAAAAATACTGTTACAAAGGCTCAAAAATAGGGAGAGATTTTAATTATTGTTCATATAAACAAGGGGTTGGGAGGGTGACCTAATGGTTAAGGTGTTTGCCTTATAAGCACAAGGTGCAAGGTTTGAGTCTCACAAGGGATAATATGAACCTAGAAAGTTGGTAGAATAACATGTTTTGTATTACCGTGCATTTTCTGAAGGATGTAAAGTCTGAAACAAAAATGTCTGCAATTATTTAGTGACTTCAGTCTTTAATGATTTGTCAGAAAACCACAAATTTTATATGGAACAACAACTGCTACGCACCAAAAAACAAGAAATTCCAAAGGCACAGAACCACTATGAGCTGGAAACAATTTATTTAGTGCTTTTGTCACTTGTGAACTATGACTCCTTCAAATTTATTCTGAAGAAGTCATAGTTCACAACTGATGAAAGCGCTAAATAAATTGTTTCCAGCTCATAGTGGTTCTGTGCCTTTGGAATTTATATGGAACAAACTAAAAATATGAGGCAAAAATCTGGACATTCTGCAGAACAGCTGCAGCTGAGAGGTGTGGTGGGGACCAGTGCAGACCATCCGTGACAAACCAATGCTGTCTGTTAACTGTGTCCTCCCAAACTGACAAATGTTGGATCCCATTAGAATGACACCAGAAACTCAACTAATTGTTACAACAATCATCTTTTGATCGTATTGTGGCATCACCCTCAGTGAAGGTAATATGCTGTTCAACGGTAGGCTTTTAGCTAGATATATCTACTTTTCAAGGGCCTTTGTTCCTGTTTTCAATGTCTGCACGTTAGGAGATATGCTAATCTGCAGATATCTTTGCTCTGAAAATCGGTGTAAGAACATGATGGAAACACTATAGCGATAGTGACATTTTTTGGTAGGCTCACATTCAGATTAGAACTATCATCAGAAGAAATTGCCAGGGTATGTAATTTGCAAACATTAGCTCCACTTTTATTTTAAACCTATTGGTTCCTTTCTGAGTTACATATATAAAAAAATCTCTAAACCACTGTATAAGCCTTTGGGATACAAATTTGTCTCTCCAGCAAGTTCTGTTAGAGTCACAAATAAGGTTCAGATCCATGGAACGCATAACCTTTGTATAATTTTTCTTATGAATATATAATATTTTCATCAGGGCTGGATCAGAGAATGCTTTGTAGGTCAGGCAAAAGTCCCCTCTCAATAATTGATATAAGATGAAGTAAATCGATAGGGTCGTTAGTCGGTCTGCTTAAGGCATGTGTCTTATGCTTTTAATTTTTTAGCTAGAAGCCTCTGGGGCCATCCAGTTGGTGTAAGTGCCTGGTTAGGTACATGCAGAAGGGAGAATTGTTCTCAATTATGGACATGATGTGGGCTGAGTACAATGGCACTATGACTGCCTTTGATCTTGAGGCCATGCTTTTACTTATAAGTTGAGACACACAGAAGGATTTCCTCCACTACAGTAGCTACCTGTTGATCAAAGTTTAGGTTACTATCTGTGTTCCTAGGTCCTTCCTCACTGGGTCTACTTGTACTTTTAGGGAGTGTGCTATCAATATTATAATTTGCAAAGAGAGCTGATTTGCCAAATGGAAAGATTATGCATTTTTTATGAGTTAGTCTCAGACCATGGTTTTGCCACCATTTGCTTATCATGTTTAGGCCCGTTTGTAGGATAACAGCATCCTTTGGGATTCAGTGTGTTTGCTCCCAGCTTACAGTCATTGGCAAACATAGTCAACCAGAGGCTCCCAACATTGGCATTCACTTTAGAGAAGTATATACCAAACAGCAGAGGTCTTAACATTGAGCCCCGTGGGTCACTGCTAGTAACAGGTTTCTTATCGGAAGTGGAGTCATCTATCCAGACAATATGCATTCTGTCAGTAAGCCTACTGGCTATCCACCCAATGATGTAGGGGTTTATGTCTGACCCAGTATGTTTATCTATGATCCCTGAGTGGGGAATTATGCTGAAAGCTTCAGCCAGGTCTAGATAAGCGATGTGTACCATTTTACCATCATCCATGGCCTTGGTGACTTTCTCAAAGAAGTTCATTAGATTGAGCATGCAAGACCTCCCTTTGACAAAGCCAAATTGGATTTGGTCCAGTGTTTGGAGAGTTCCTACATTCTTATTGATCAGACCCAGGATAATTCTCTCCATGGCCTTACAGATAGGACTGGTCAAGATTATGGGTCTGTGGTTTTCTGGGTCAATTGATGGGCGCCCCTTGTACAGAGGGATGACTGATAGGATGTACTTTACTACATAGTGAAAGAGAAAAAAAAACAGTTTTAACTCATGGTTACCCATATCTGAAGTTGTAAATTGTAAATTTATTTTCCTTTGTACTTGTAGTCTCAAGTACTGAAATAAATACTCTTCCCATGGTGCTACTGCATTTCTGGTTTCAGTCTCAGGCATACATTTTTTCCAGCAAGTTAGAGCTTTTAAATGTCACTTCTCAAGAATTGTCATCTCCCAAATGAATTAATGCTCTTATTTCTTTAATGTTAATCATAGAAGCAAAATAATACTATCCATAATGACATACTTGCTCAAACTGCTATCACTTTTACTCTTTATTGATTCTACTGGTCATCTTCTCTGTTGCTGTTGAGAAACTACAACTGTTTGTCTCCTCTCAGTTCCTTCTTTCATTCTTCCTCACTTTGCTGCATCTGCATAACTACTTTCTTGTAACAAAAAACCCTATTGCAGAGAGAAACTGTGAAAACTGGTTAGTCCACCAGTCAAGAATACTGTCATGGTTTTCCCTTCACTAGCAGTTGTTTGTGTTTTCAATCTCTTGGTTTCATCCTGTAATAAAAAACCTTGTTGCAGAGGTAAACCCTGAAGACCGGTGCTCTACCAATGGAGAATACCTCGATTGTTTTCCCTTCACCAGCTGTTTGTTTTTTCCAGTCTTTCCATTTCTTCTTTCCACAATACTTTCTCCATCATTGTCACTCCATCTAGCTTCTTCTCCTTCCTTTGGCTCTGTAGGGCTCATCAAATTTATCACCACTTGTGACTCCAGTCCTCCATTTCCCAACTGTGTAATAGTTATTTAATCAACTTCTCTTTTCTTTAGTAAGTTATCTCTTGCTACCCTCCCCAAGGCTGCTGCACTCTCCTTAATCATGGGATTCCCAGAACTGCAGTAGCAGCCCTCCAGCACTACCTAGCAGCTGCACAGAGTGCTTCACTTCGTCTCCTCCAAAGAGTAGCTTTTCTTTATTAAAAGCCATACTATACGCTATGTATATCATATACAAACTATTTACAATTATTTACTCTTTTAACTTCCTAATGTCTTTTCAAATTTCACTTTATACACATTAATTATTTTTACTCACATAATTAATTCTCACACTCTTTTTTTCCACAACCAAAATCATATCTTCTTCAATATATCTGGCAATATCCATGTTCCATTACATTTTATATCATTTAGCCTCTCATTTAAAATAATCCATATTATACAAAACAATTTTTATCTCTATTCTTAACATCATTTCCTTTCTATCACTATAACAGCCATACTCTGTCCATATTTATGTCTTTCATTCCTTTCAAACCTAATTTCATTTCCACATATTTTTGCCATAATTTCCTTACCCTTTCACAATTCAAAAAAACATATTCAGTGGTTTCGACCTCACCACAATAATTACACATTTTTTCTTCTATTTTTTATATGGCATAGTTGCCTGTACTGTTAATTTTCTTATCTTTAATCTCCATAGAAAATCTATACATTCAAAATATTTTTTGCATCTTTGTATCCTTGCCTTTCTAGCTTTTATTTTTGTTTTCTCTAAATGTTTCCATGGATATATACAATAATATTTATTCATTTATATTCACATATCATTCTCTTCTGCTTTTTTCTATGTTACATATACTAATTTTCCATAATAAATTTTTATCTTGATATTCTTTCATTTCCACACTTAAATATCCATTCCCTCTTTTTCAATTATTCATCTTATCCCAAATTTCTTTGTACTTGTCTTTTATTATTAGGATCATAGGAGATTACTATCCACCTAGTGGCCATTTCAAGCTTAGCCATTTCATCCTAATGTAATACCATAGAAATGTTAGTTAATGCCCAATATTGCATTTAGTAATGGCTGCCCATGTCCAGGAGGGTTGTGGGCACTATTCCCAGTAAGAATTTATGGTGTCCCATCCAGTCATCCAGGTTCCTGTTGAACAGTGGCATTGAGGTGCTTTGCTTCACATAAATAGGTAGCCTGTTCCAAAGAAGTGGAAGTCACTGGGAGATAACTCTGTCCCTCCAGCATGTCCTATTTAAGTCACACACCATATTTAGGTCCCTGGAATGGGTAGCCCTAGTCCCGTTTGATTTACAGATATGCAGCAAGTTCATTAGATTTGGGTCTGAGATTGCTCTGTAAGCCAGGCATAAGTCTTCCCTAAGAAGTCTATATGATGCAGAGTATAGTGACAGGGACTTTAGTTGGTCTGTGTATGGCATGTGCTGGAGTCCTTTGATCTTCTTAGTTAGAAACCTCTGAGGTCTCCAATTGCTGCAGGTGCTTTGTATAGTACATGCCGAATGGGGCATTATACTCAATTATCGGACAGATTTGTTCTGAGTATAGAGGGGTTATAACCTCTTTTACTCTCAAGCCAATGCCTTTACTAATCAAGTATGCTATGTAGAAAGTCTTCCTTAATACAGTACACACATGGTGCTCGAAGTTAAGTTCACAGTCAACTTGGGATCCTAGGTCCTTTACCACTTCGTGGTACTAAGGGTATTGTTGATTTGATAGTGTGAAGGAGCATTGTTTGTGCCAAAGGAAATGATGATGCATTTCTTTGCATTCAGTTTAAGACCATGACTAAGGCACCAGTCGTTGGTTTGTGTAAGACCCTCTTGGAGTATACTGACATCATTTGGGGATTAAATAATTGCAACCAGTCCGCAGTCATCTACAAACTTGGTCAGCCACAACATCTTAGTTTTGACTTGAACTTCTGAGAAGTATATACCAAACAGTAGGGGGTCCAACACTGTCCCCTGTGGCACCCCACTGGTAACAGGTCTGCTGGTTGATGTGGAGTCACCCACTTTAATAGTGTGTGTCTGGTTTGTGAGCCAGTTGGCAACCCATCTTACAAAGAAGGGGTTTACATTCAGTTTGCTAAGTTTATTGGTAATGACTGAGTGTGGGATTCTGTCAAAAGCCTTTGCCAAGTCAAGGCATGCTGTGTGCACAGATTTGCCCTTGTCAATGGCCTTGGTTACATTTTCAAAACAAAAATCCACCAGATTTAACAGGCAGGATCTACCCTTCACAAAGCCGAATTGGGTAGGATCCAAGGTTTGGAGGTCATCTATGTCTCTGTTTATGAGGACAATAATGATACATTCCATGGCCATACAGATGTGCCTGGTCAGGCTTATGGGTCTATAATTCCTTGGGTCTGTTACTAGGCCACCTTTGTGGAGGGGAATAACCATTGCTGTTCTTCATTCCACAGAAACAAAGCTTGTGGTTACACTATAATTGAAAAGGGTACTTAATGGCATCACTAATTCATGTTTTAGCCTGTTTAGAAGACAGCCTGGTATACCATCTAGTCCCATAGAGGCTGTGTATTTTGCCTTGGACAAGGCTTTGATGACCTGTTCTTCAGATATGTATGGAGGGGGTATGGAGGAAGGTTTATGATAGATTTGGAGGGGATAAGGGAGTGAAAGTTATGCCAAACCTATCCGCTAGCAGGTTTGCTATCACATCTATTACTGCTGTCAGTCCTTTATCCCTTTCTTTTAACCATGTCAACACTTTGTATAAATTCAGTAAGGCTGCATGAAAAATAGGATTAATTAATCCAATCCCATCTTGTTTTTTAACATATAATGCCCCTCTTTTAACTGGATTTAATCTTGATCCCTATATAAATGAAAACACTATTGACAATAATTGTTTCTCATATTTTACAGGAACCATAAACACACTCACTAAATATGCTGTTTTGCCCAATATAACTGAATCGATTAAATATACTTTTTTCTTAAGCATCAAGTTATATGTTCTCCAAAAACATACATTCCTTATTTTTTTAATCATATTCTTACACTGTATTCTCTGTTGATCACTACCAAATTTTATAGCTAACATTTCCATTTCTTCTCTATAAAACTGTATCCCTCCTCTTTTTCCTACTAATTTTAATCCTTTACTTTTATCCTTATTTATGTATAAACTAGTAACTTTTAATTCTTGACTAAGTATCCTGATCGCTATCTCCATTCACTCTTCATTTTTAGTAATTAACACTGTATTATCAGCATAAGAAAATATTACTGGAAATTCAGTTTCTTCTTTTGTACTATAATCTGCTACTCTTAACATTAAATTTATTTCACTGACAACTGCATTCATAATTAATGCAAATAAAATACTGCTTGCCGGACAACCCTATCTTATACCACTTCTTATATCTATAGTTTCACTTAGCCAGCTATTTATTATATTATTATAATTTTACTCTATTCTTTATATATATATATATATATATATATATATATATATATATATATATATAATATATATACTGAAACAAATATTCTTATTATTTTATTACTTGTACTCTTTTAAAATCTCCCATAAAGTTTCATGTTGTATCTTATCAAATGCTTTACTCACATCACCTGTCAACATTTTAAGCTCTGAATTGCTATTTATTGCATCATCTACCACTTCTCTTATTACCATCAAACGTTCTTGGTTCCCTTTCCCTTTTTCCCAAATGCTGCTTCATTCACTAACTTATTCAATTTGCCTTCCAATTTATTCTCTATTATTTTCATAAATATCCTATAAGCCACATTGTTCAATACTATTGGTCTCCAATTCTTTATATCTTCTTTTTCTAATTTTTTTCGATGGACATTTCATAGCTGCTATACATATTTCTTCATCATTCACACCTTTCTCTAACCATTCATTTAACAGCTCTGAAAAAATATTTCTTCTGCCAATCGTGCATATCTTTATACATGTAATATTCAATCCCATCCAGTCATGTAGCTGATTCCAAATTCACAAAAAACAATTTACAGCAGCTTCAACTCCAACCGATAAAACCAAGAAAGAAGCCTGTCCAGCGAAACAATAAAGCCAAGAACAGCACCAGAACCTTAAGTCACGATTTATTGAAATATAAAAACTCCAGTACATTCACCATAAATGCTCCACAATACATTTTCATTTATAAAACACTTCATCAGATGTGGGCTGTCACATTCCATGACCGTTTTATACTTATTTGAGAGGCAAAATCAATTAATTGACCAATCAAATTACTAAAGCAATCATGTATATAAAACCATTATTGTCAACATAAAACCCCCTTCCTATGTTAACATTTTATTATACAATAAAAAACATTACTATACACACTTATAACACCAAAACATTGCATTTCATTGTTATCAAAACACAGTCAAAATACAAATGAATACACATTTGTTCGATTTAAATCCAAAGGTATCAATTTGAATGACTTTGAACTCCAGGCTGGAGGGAATTACACAAATTGTCACATGCTCTGAAAAACCTGTATCTTTTGTTCCTTTATCTAACATTTTCAAACTTTCTGAAATCATGAAATAATAAATTTCTGTTCTTAAATTGCCCATTTTATACGTCCAATGTTTATAACATACATACAATTTTCTACTTTTTAAAATCTCTGTAATTACTTTAATATCTGCCTGTTCTTTTTTCCTTTTTTAAGTCACAATTAGAATATCCTACCAGTATTATTTGCATATTAACACTAGCATTTTGTTTTTGTGAAAGATATGCATATACTGAAATAATTCCACAGACTAGTTTTTTTCCATCTCACATGCAATACTGTCACTCTATCTATGTTTACTAAAGTACAATCCAAAAATTCTATTGTTTCTACTTAAAATTACAATACCTGAACACTTTTCTTCTTCTATATTCCAAGTAACCTCTCCTTCTCACAATTCATTTAGCTGGCATCTCTCGCCTTCTGTTAAAACTAATTAATTAATGTTATAATATCCACACACCTAACCTTATTTTAATATTCTTTATACTGTTCACATTTATAGCTAAAAGTTTCACTGTATTATAAAATTATTTACCTCTATCACCCTTTACCTTTTTTTATTCTCTCTCAAACCTACATTCTTAAATTTACATTTTCTGTCTTTAACTCTTTTCCAAATAGAATTCCTTTTACCTTTAATCATCACCAAATTAGTACCTCCCTCTTCACTTGATTTTATTGTTTCATTCTCCTCTTCTTTATCTCTCCTTTTATATTTATCTTCTTTTCCTAGTTCCTTATTTTCTGCCATTATATTTCTTCCTGCTTTTCTTCTTGCTCCATTTCTATATTATGCTCTATAATACTTTTTGTACATGTTCATTCCCCCCTTTTCCTCCACATTTTCTTCACAATCCATCCATTAATGCCCCATTTGTTGACATTTTATACATTTTAGTTCACATTTTATGGTTTAATGACCTGCTTTACCACAAATACCACACTTTCTCTTATGACAATTACTAACTAAATGATCATTTTTGCAACAAAAGAAACATGCCTTCAGTTGCCCCCAATAGTTCTCAAAGCCTCTGTTTCCATCTACGTTTATCATACTTGGTACATGTATCGCATTTTCATTTGCAATACAACACATTTCCAACCCCCAGTCCATAAACCTCTGTTGCCACATATTTTTGTAATGTCAATGACACCATCTCTCAATATTTCTTTTTCTATCTCAGTTCGAAATTGTAAATAGATTTTCTTTTTTGTCTCTCTGCTAAATGTTGGCACAACATATAAATTCCAAGGGTTAAAATTTTTTTACTTCATATTGTTCTAAAATGTTTTCCATATACTGTCCTGATTTAAAAAAATCACAAAAAGAGTCTTTATTAATATGAATAAATGCACTTACCTCCCTGGGAGCAATACCCAATGGTGCAAAAATATTATCACATATTTCATACATGTCAAGCACCTTTTCCTTATTTATTCTTATATGATACTTCTTTTTCACCCCATTTCTTTTCTTCCTTTTTTCTCCTTCTCTTACAGTTTGTGTGTACAACTTCTTTACTTCTCTTCTTATTTCTTTATTTTTCCTTCTTGTATCATCTCCATTATTTCACCCCACAACACTGCCTTCTCAGTTTCTGGTTCACTCTGCTCCATTAAGTCTTTTAAATAATTTTCCCGCAATCTTCCTGATTTGAGTGTCGTAATAGTACCTCCCTGCTGTGATTCAGCATCTCCCTCAAAGAACCTCTTCTGAAACAATAGTTCTGTATCCTGTGAAGACTCGCTAACCTTCACTTCTTTCTTCTTCTGTATTTAACCATTCTCAACTGTTTTTAACTCTCTGCTCTTCTCCTGTCATCACTATTTCCTCCAGAAACATAATCTCTTGTGAGGGCTCGACTGCCTTCACCTTTACTCCACAACCATCCACTTCTCTTTCCAAATCCCTGCCAACAGATCCTTTACTACCACCGACACTCTCAGTACATCTTCCTGTTTCTCCAAGCTACCTCAGACCAGAAGCAGGAAGTGCTATGTCATTCCGCTTGCAACGAGTAGTTGAAGTTCCCAGATTCCCTTGACAAATTTCCCTTAGTAGTGTAAATATGACCTTAGAATTTCCTTGAAAAGAGGCCACTAGCTTAATGGGTTAATCTGGTTAACAAAAGATAAATAAAATAAATAAAAATGCCAAGTAGTACAAGTTTTAATAGCATCTTCTTCTCTATACAAAATTATAAAGTTTCAAGATGTTTATCTTGCTGTCACAAAGTTTAGAATTTTTTTTATATGCTACATACTCAAAGAATTTTTAGTCAGGATCACTTGCTGTTGTGATTCCCATAAGTTTTAAGAAAGTGTCTATTGGGAAATTGCAAGCATTATTCATGTGGAACAGTTCCTGATACTTTGGAATGAATTGATCTCTGAATCTATGTGAACGGGAATAACATTTCTTACTGTCTAAAAAGTCTGCTGTATTACTGATTTTCCTACCAAAGTCCAACCATGTTGCCAAAACAAGGAATACCTAGTGATGCACATGTGCTCTAGTAAAATGTCTCTTGATTACGTCCCATTTTTACAGGTACTCATAAACTCTTTAATATTTTCAGAACAGCTAGTCGATTCACTTTTTCTTGTGAGCTTTCAACAGTCAAGAATGAGATTGCAATAATTTCTGTCTGTCATTCATCACATTGGCCTGTGATATATTTTATTACATTAATTTGCAAAGTCATATCAGTCTCTTTTCCCAATCAATGGCCATGCAATTTCTGTTTATCTTTATACTAAAAATTCACTACATTTTTGACAAACAGATATTTTCTCATCTATAGCTTCGCCAGTACAGCTCTTTGGTGGTTATTTGCTGACGTTTGTGTATGTTTTGTTGTTATAATATTTGGCAAGAAGTTTATTTTAGGTTGCATACCATTTTCTGTAGTTATTTTCTGTAACACATGCTTTTTGCTTAACTAAGCAAATAGTATTTTTTATTTTAGTTTTGCTCTCACTATCTTGTATATCAGCATAGTAACCAGTCCAGTAACTTTATTTTACACATGAGACACATCAGGTATTCTTAGAGGCACCATCATGATATTAACCATTAACAAGTTCCCTTTTGCCTTTATTTTCTGACAGAGTCTTCATGACTCCACATTATTAATAGTTATCTGATATCAGTTTAAAATTTCAGCCTCTCTGGTTACATGATAAATGGCTTCAAGACCATAGCCATATAGTCACTTGGACAGGGCTACTTGAACTTGGATGCTTTCCTGGGATGAGCCCTTGGAGTCTGAGTGAAAGTATTAAAAGTTGCTACTTCAGTGAGATTTTGGTAGAAAGAAAAGGAGACTAGTCACTTATTTATTGGTCATGGAGGAAATGGATTTTGTAATTGAAGATGAATATTTTGTGGGAGAGCAAATTCCAGCTTGGAATTGCGTCATCACAATATTCAGCATTTGCTAGCCTGAAAGCCTAAAAAAGGTGTTGAGACTGAAGTTGGGGTGACTAACAGTTTGCAGACAATTATGGAATGTGATGGGAATGTTTGATTTTTACTGAAAAGACCTGAAGTTGCCACAATTGTTGATACCAAATATCTGAAGTGATATAGCCCATTAGATAACAAATGTCGGAGATTCAAGAAAAGGCTATAGGGTCAGTTAAGAGAATCAAATCAAATTTCTGTGTTGGAGGGGAAGCCTTCTAGCTTATCAGTGGGAGTGGTAAGTACTAGGTAGCCCATCTACCACAAGAGAAATGGTTTCTGGCCCAGAAATTGTAGTTTATTGGCCATTTGGGGAGTTTTTTTCCATCTCTTTCAACTTTCTGGTTTAAAAGCCTGCATTTGCACTTGTTTCCCACCTTTCCTGTAACTAGTTTAGTCCAGATACTGTATCCAGGACTGTTTGTAAGCTTCTGAGCCCCCCAAGCCTTTCTGTGTTGGAGGGAAGTCTTCTAGCTTGTCACTGGGAGTGGTAAGCACTAGTTAGCCTATCTACCACAAGAGGAATGGTTTCTGGCCCAGAAATTGTAGTTTATTGGCCGTTTGGGCAGTTTTTCCATCTCTTTCAACTTTCTGGTTTAACAGCCCATGTTTGCACTTTTTCCGCCTTTCCTGTAACTAGTCTAGTCCAGATACAGATTTGCTGTATCCAGGACTGTATGTAAGCTTCTGAGCCTCCCAAGCCTTTCTGTGTTAGAGGGAAACCTTCTAGCTTATCAGTGGGAGTGGTAAGCACTAGGTAGCCTATCTATCACAAGAGAAGTGGTTTCTGGCCCAGAAACTGTAGTTTACTGGCCGTTTGGGCAGTTTTTCCATCTCTTTCAACTTTCTGATTTAAAAGCCTATGTTTGCACTTGTTTCCCTCCTTTCCTGTAACTAGTCTAGTCCAGATACAGATTTGCTGTATCCAGGACTCTTTGTAAGCTTCTGAGCAGTGCCAAAGTCTGCTCTTCAATTTTTCCCTTAGATCTGCTAGTCCTCTCCTCTCCTGCACTTTTATTAGCTTATTAGTCTAGCACTTTATCAGACTTCTTGTAGCAATTATTGTAGCACACAAAAGTGTTACCAACACTAAACGTTCTACAAGGAAACAGCTCCAGTACTTATTATTAATGCCCACCTCTCCAGGCATGTCTAAAGGTCAGTTCCCTGTGCTTTCTCCTATTAACCTGGTGAACTTGGGCATCCTGAGGCAATGTAGCATCTGCCTCATGTACACCGACAACCCTCTCCTCTTACCTCACAACACTCAGACTTGCGTGAGATGCACTTATATATCCAAATTGTAAGCCATGCACTCTCCAGCCAAGACCGGAATAGCTGGTCAAGAGGAGAAGGTAAACACTTCCACCACACCACATGGAACACATAGCCCTCCAGAACACCAGCACTGCCTTCACATAAAAACACAAACCACACACCCACCTTTGCAGAGGCTCTCATTAAAAATCTACCCAAACAGCAGAGCCCTCCAAGGCAGAAATGCACTCGACCAGCACAACACAACATTAATCACAAGACACATAACTTTCCTAAACAGTGTGCTACTCAACCAAAGCCCCTAAGGCAAAACAGCATGCCCAACACACTAGTCATAGGTGACTTGATAGTGAGGCGCACTGATGTCCCACTCACTAGGTTGAATAAGGAGAAAGTAACAGTCAGCTGGCTGTCAGGTGCCAGGATCCACCATATAACGCATGCACTCAGGTCCCTCAAAAACTGGTACAAATGTGACTCTATCATTGTACATGTGGGTGTGAATGACCTGAGACATACTTCCCTGGACTACATGAAAAAAGACATGGAGGAGCTGTCAGATTATGTAGCCCAGGTGGGTATGACCCTAGCCTTGAGCAACATCCTACCATCACCCAGGATGATGCCACAGTACAAGCAGAAAATTATTGATTTCAACAATTGGCTAAGTTTCTAGTGTCATTCTAAGGGGATCCAGTATCTGTCTGCCTGGGATGACATGATTGACAGACCTTGATGCTTTGCCAGAGATGGCCTGCATCTGTTACCCCTGGGCTTCTGGATACTGGCCAAAGCTCTTGCTACCCCTGCAGTGCCTTTTTTAGGTGGTGTTCCAAAGACCAAATTACTACCATAACAGCTACAAACAAATGCAATCTGAGGGTCATGCTACTCAATGCTAGAAGTCTAAATCTCAAAATTCACTCACTCAAAGCACGCCTTAAAATGGAGAATATTGACATTTGTGCTGTAACAGAGATCTGGTTCAAGGTAGCAGAAAGCAGTCATGCACTACCAGGCTATAACTCATTCCACACCTTTCGGACACAGAACTTGGGCCAAAGCTCCAAAGGCGGTGGTGTTTCCATATTCATAAAGGATGCGCACACCTCCAGAGTGATAGCCCAACATAACGCATCAGAGATACTTCAGGTGCAGGTAACATTGAGTAAGACAGTGATTCAGTTCATAGCCTGCTATAGGTCCCAAACCATGTCCCAAGACTCACACTCCACGTTCCTAAGCACCCTGGAGAATATTGGGGTCCAACCTAACACTCTCATACTGGGTGACTTCAACTCCCCCTCCATTACCTGGAAAAACTACTCATGTATCAATACACTTGCCCAACGTTTCCTGGAATTCATTAATTCCAATGCCCTGTAGCAGCTCGTTCTTACCCCCACTAGCAGTAGCAACATCCTTGACCTGGTCACTACTAATATTGGTGACTGTTGCTCTACACACGGTTAGATCCGACCATCCAACCACAAACTAATTACCTTGGAAATCCCCCCCCCCCCTTGCAAAGGTAACCACTATGAAAAACTTCTCCAAAGCTAACTTTGATCACCTAAAACAGAGGTGGATAACTTCACAGCACCCATGAAAATGGAGAATAGTTGCATGACCGCTGAATCATACACCAGTGCACTGTACGAACACGTACACAAATGCATGGATCTCGCCATACCCAACAGAACCAAGACACTCTTCTCCAATAAAAGAAAGCCAACCTGGGGGTCCCCTGCCATAAAAAAACTCTACAACAGAAGGAGGAAACTGATGTGGAATAAGGTGAAGTCCCAAGACTGGAAAAACTCCTTTATCAGGCTCAAAAAAAGTTGAGATCCCTCATCAAATCTTCTAAAGCTAGCTATGAAAACAGAATTGCAGCAAATAGTAAAGACAACCACAAGGCCTTCTATAGTTATGTAAAGAATCTCTATGGCAATACCCAGATTTGCTCTGATCTGCTGCACAATGGTACCTCCTATACTGAGCCAACAGATATTGCCCAATATACTGGCCGACAGATTCAGTGCCAACTTTACCCCCCCTCAAAGGACCAATCACAATACCAGTAGATTGCCAGGCACCCAGTATTACTGCTGCACAGGTTAAAACAGCACTGTCCAAGGCCAAAAATACAGCTTCTATGGGACTTGACAATATCCCTGGGTGTGTTCTATATGAACTACAGAGTGAACTGACACTTCATCTGTGTGTCCTGTTCATTCACAGCCTCACCTCAGGCTTTGTCCTTAACGAATGGTGGACTGCTACAGTAATCCTTCTCTCCAAAGGAGGAGTGACTACAGACCCTGGGAACTATCGCCCCATTAGCCTGATGAGTCTGATATGCAACGTTATGGAACACATCATCATGGACCTAATAAACAAGGATAAAAGGAATCTCCAAACTCTGGATCCCATACAGTTTGGTTTTGTGAAGGGTAGATCATGCCTGCTCAACTTGGTCGACTTCTTTGAGTCAGTCACCAGAGGTGTGGATGAAGGCAAGGTGGTTCAAACAACATACCTTGATCTAGCCAAGGCCTTTGATATCATTCCCCACTCAGGAATCATAGAAAAACTCACTAAACTAGGCACCAACCCCTATATCACTAGGTGGGTTGCAAACTGGCTCACAGATAGAACCCACAGTGTGAAAGTAGCTGACTCCAAGTCAGACTACCGACCAGTCACGAGTGGAGTCCCACAGGGTTTGGTCCTGGGTCCTCTCCTGTTTGGTATCTACTTCTCTGAAGTCCAGGCCAACATGAAGATACTCTGGCTGACAATGTTCGCAGATGATTGCAAGTTGGGAGCTATTATTAACTCCCCAAGTGATTCTGACATCCTACAGAAAGGCCTAACTGAGACCAAAGACTGGTGTCAGAACCATGGCTTAAGCTCAGTGCCAAAAAAATGTGTCATCACCCCCTTTGGGAAAAACCCAGTTTCCATGAATTACCACATCGATGGTAGTCCACTGAACACAGAAGGCGTTATAAGAGACTTGGGAACACAGGTTGACAGCAACCTCTCTTTTGACCACTATATTGGCACTGTGGTCAGAAAGTCGTTCTATGTGGCACGTCTCATTACTAAGGGTTTTGCGTCCGGGAAGAAAGAGATCATTGTCTCCCTCTACTCTTCCCTCATTAGGCCAATCATTGAGTACAATGCCCCATTTGCCATGTACCTCACTAGACACCTGCAAAAACTGGACTGGCTGCAAAAGTACATCACAAAGAGGTTCCTAGGCCTTAAGCACTTGTCCTATATGGACAGACTCAAAAACCTCCAACTATTCTCTATCTCATATCGCCAACTTAGAGGCGATCTCTGCTTGACTTGCAAAGCCATGTCTGACCCAGCTCTGTTAGATATGCTACATATAAAGAAATCCCATTCCCTCCACACCACATGCCCCAGAGACCTCAACCTCATTACCACAATCAACAGAACATGCTGGAGGGACAGGTTCATAACCCAGAGAAAGCCCATGCTATGGAATACACTTCCCATACATGTCAAACAGAGCACCTCACTGGCCCTCTTCAAGAAAAAATCTTGATGAGTGGATGGGAAATAGAAAATTCACCCCGGGGCTCACTCCAGTGCATCTACTCGACAGAGGCACTGGGAACTAAGGTCGGGTGGCACAATGCCAGGGTAATCCTATAGGCTAGGCTTGTAAAGGCTCCAGGGCCATTAGCCTAGTACACACCTATGAACCGAAGACCCATTTTACATGGTTGGAGAATAAAACCCTTTAGAGGAATTTAAGGTTATATAGGATTTTGAAGGGAGCTGGACTACATGAAAGGTACAATGGTGGAATGGACTGGTTTTGTCAAGCATACTTTGGGTGTTCCATTAATAAAATTCTTTCCAATGGCAGAAAGAGGTCATAAAGGAAAAAAAAAACAAGGCCAATATTGATTAGGTTTTAGACATTAAGACAGGGAGTAGTAGCACTGTGGACTTTGTGGCAACCAAGTCGAAAAATGATGCTCTTGGAATAAGATTATTCTGAGATGATTTTAGAGAGCTGTTCTCATTTTGTAGATTTGATGAAGGGATGTAAGCATAAAAGATTAAAGTTTAAGTTTTCATTAACTGCAGCATTAAAGTTATTTATGGTACAGTACTTGTGTTCAACAATTCTAATGCTGCAATTGCGAAAGGTGCTACTAGTGAATTTGAAACTGTTGAAAATGGAGGTGGAACACACTGTCAATGAACTGGTGGATACGTATGGGAAAGTTTAAGATGCATGGGAGGAAAAACCTGGGTTCATGCAGAAGAGTATCCCATTTGCACCAATGTGCTAGGTACAAGATGGGTAGATATGCTGAGAAGTGCAGTCAGGAAATAGCAGTTTAAGTGAGCTGAAAGACTGTGAAATTTGTATTAGAGTAATACTGGAAAATGTAGAGGCAGATGGTTGTGGCATCTTAGATTGGGACAGGATTGTTTGCACTTTTTTCTTTCAGTGAATATGTTACAAGCACAATTTCTTTCCTTTACGATTTGAGAAAAATAGACACTTATAAGCTGTTGCACAGAACCAATGATTTGACCCAATCTGGAGCTACAAAGTTTGTTTACATTTGATTTTTGTTTGAGTGTATGTTAAAAAAACAAATTGTTGCCCTTTCTCTTTCCTTCAGTATGTACTATTTTTCAAAATGGAGATTAATATATATATCTATATATGGGTGCCTATCTAATGTCCGAATTGACGGAACGCCGAATTACACATTACCGAGACCAGTGTGCCGAATGTACACCTTGCCAATTATTTAAACAGGCGAATAAGACTATGCTGAAGCACATTATAGTGGGGAAAGGGAATTTATGTGTTTCCCCACTGTAGTACGGTATCGGAGTTGGTATATTTAAGTAGGGGGGAGTGGGGGGTAAAGGGGGGGTGAAGCCCCCCTGCAAAACATTTCTTTTTAACTACTTACATATACCAACTTCGAGACCACACTACAGTGGGGAAACACATACATTCCCTTTCCTCACTGTAGTGTGCTTCGGCATAGTGTTATTCAAATGTTTAAATAATCGGCAATGTGTACTTTTGGCACACCGGTCTCGGTAATGTGTAATTCGGCGTTCCATCAATTCGGTCATTAGATAGGCACCCCTATATATATATATATATATATATATATATATATATATATATATATATATATATGTGTGTGTGTGTGTGTGTGTGTGTGTGTATATATATATATATATCTATAGATATATATATATATATATAGATATATATATATATAGATATATATATATATGTGTATATAGATTCACTTTATAATCTCGAAATACTGAAACATCAAGTATCGAGACTATAAAGTCGAATCTTCAAAATACTGAAACTCCAAAACCGTGAAAATAAAAATCGTGAAGCTAAACACACCATACACCACATTATACATACACCACACTACAAAAAAACCCCAAAACACACACAAACATAACAACACAAATTAACAAACCTACACTACAAATAAACAGGGGGGCAAGCCCCCCTGCACCTCTCATGTGGGGGGCTGCACCCCCCCACTCCCCCGCTACTTATATATACTAACTCCGAGTTTGCACCAAACAGAAAAAAACAGTAAATTCACAACCAGACATTCTACAGTCCTCCACACACAGACATCACATATATACAAACACCACCACTTTCAACACTTAAACACTCATACATTTACCTGCCTACCCTAACCCATACGTACAACTTACAAACACACTCACATACACTCAAACACCTACTTAAAACCCTTACAAAATACTCACTTACCTTAAATTCCACCTAAATCCACACACTAAACTGGACACCATACACTCAGTTTACTATCATAGTCTCTAAATGTAAAATAAAATGTTTACTTATTAGCGAAGTGTTTCGCTGAAAGTACACATTACCAAACGTCCCTAATGTCGTAAAATAGCTGTTAATGCCGAAAATGTCGATCACAACATTTTCGGCACTTAACAGCAATCCCACCCTTTCCATAACTCCCTAACTAACTAACTAACCAAACATCCCGTTTAAGATGTGGGGGCAACCGCCCTGCACCCCCCTGTGGGGGGCTGTGCCCCCACACCCCCCTAACTTAATATTCCAACTCCGAGATCGCACTACAGTGAGGAAAGAGATGTATTTCCCTAACCGCACTGTACCGCGATCCTGTTACTTGAGCGAACGTTATATTTGTGAATGCACAGTCCATTCTCAATTATACCGTTCGCTCATGTAAACTGCCAAAATATGAAGTATTCGAACACCTGTTGTTCGAATACTTCATAGCCGCATTTCAATAGGAAACCCATCCACACAATACATTTATAATATAGTAGTATGTGGGAGAAACACAATCACATGTAATATGAGAGTGCACTACAGTTTGTGACTACAAGGTATGGACTTACAATGAACATATGAGATTTAGATGGGACCTTCCTTTCCCCCTACCTTGTTTTTGAATGTGGGAACCAATGTTGATAAATTAGAATTGTCCAGATTTAAGTAAAATAGATACAACAACATTTATAGGTAAAGAATTACTGAAACATGAAATGGATTTTTTTCAGTTTAAGGTGGATTTTTGTGTTGTTACTGTTTTTTAATGTATTGTTATATTTCAGTTAGTCATCATAGAAACAGCTAATAATCATTTTTTTCAAAATTCAGTGTGGGTTTATTTACAAGGCAGCTGAACAAAATAACATGCTTTTCTTGTGTAAGCAGCTAAAAACAGACAACTTAAATGAACTACATTATTTAAACAGTACTTATAGCTTTGTGAAGAGGTAACAGTTTGGGATAGCTTAATTCCCATGCAATACAGTCCACAGAGAGTCTCCAAAAATGGCTCCAAAATGTCCAAGGCTCATAGGTGCTTCCTTTTAGTAGTAACAGTCCCACTGATAAAGAAAAGTCTCACCTGTTTCCCACATAGCCAAGACAAACTCCAAAGGTACAACAGCCATCATCCAGCTCTACTAGATGATGTCTTCTTCCACTCAAAAATGTGGAAACACATCATGAAATTGCTATAAAATTAGCATTAAGCACACATGCAGAAAGCCTACTGAACTGTGGCCTAAAATGCAGATGGTTTAATTTCAGCTGCCCAGTGGCTTTATTTTACACTTGAGACACATCAGATACTCCTGAAGTACCATCATGGTATTTACTGTCAACAAGTTGCTTTTTGCCATTCTTTGCTGCTGGAGTTTTCATGACTTGATTCTGTTATTAACAGTCACTTGATTTGTTTTAAAATCACTGTTTCTTGTATTTGTTGTCAACAACCCCCCCGCTAGTTTACAATATGGGTGCCTCCCCCCTACACCCCATGCGTTCAAAACTAGCAAAGCTGCTACAATTTGACAAAATTGTCTTGGCAGTTGAGGAAGCTAGAGGTGATAGAGACGAAGTGCCTGAGGCAAGTGATAGGCTGCAGGCTGTGGGACAGACAAATAGATAAAGACATCAAAGCAGAAGCCCAAGTAGCTCCAATTGCAGAGAAGTTCAAAGAGAACAGATTAAAGTGGTTTGGGCACATGCGCAAGAAAACAGAAGACAATCTGGTGAAGAAGATTTGACACAGACAAGAAGAAGGCAAGAGGAAACAAGGGCATCCAGCAAGAAGATGGATAGATTTGTGTGAGTGTAGGCCTGTGACACTCAGTTATGAGTATCAAAGAAGGTAGGAGAGTGGCATTGAATTCACAGAGATGGTGACAGTTGACACAGCCCAACCCCATGAGAAAAATGGGGAAAAGAGGGTTGATGATGATGATGAAAAAGCTGCTACAATATTGGATGGACCTTCCAGTGTTAAACTATTGGTTCTAATGCCCATAGATGTAGTATAGGCCTAAATAGTCTTTCTGCGTTCAGATGATGTTAAACCAGGAGATGCACTATTTTAATTCAAAATTGCTGTATTGAGAAATCCTAACTGGCAAGTTTGGAATTACTTGTCTGTAGAGGCATTGAAGAGGTGCATGGTCTATAATCAATAAAATTGCCCAGGATATAATACTTAAGGGAAGATGGATTGACATGTGCCCATTGTTGTAAGAAAGTCCTTCTATATTGCACACCTTATAAATAAAGGAATTATGTCTGGATCTAAGGATGTCACTGTCTCCCTTTACTCAGAATATGAGTCAAATGTGGATATACTATTCCATTTTCTAAAGTCATAGCAACATGTTGTAGTTCCATCAGGTTTGGTAACTAGGATAATAAAACTATTCCTTCTACTCTGTGATTCCCTTATGGACTCTAACGTAAACCATTTTGTATCTCCTCCTTTACTGGTATTGGAATTCTGGTATTACTCAGGGATTAAAATCTGCTTTTATAATAGGGATAATCTCCCTATTGTGCTGAATTAAATTAGTTCTGTCAGCCAGTTCGGAAAATATCTTCTTGTTCTTGAGTACCAGTTCTGTAACTGACTCTGAATTGCTGACAGCGTTTTCCCCATCTTTACTTTAGGACATGCTCTGGGATTTTTAACTTCCTCATTAAACATCATCAATTACACAGACCTCATTTTCTTTCCTGGATGTCAAAACAGTTATATGATATATGTTTTATTAATTAATTAATTTATTTATTTAATGACATTTTATTATTTTCTTTTTGCACTTTGCCTTACTTTGTAATTTGTTCATTTACTCTCTTATCACTACAAAAAGCCTTTGTCACTTAGCAAGAGATGTGTTCTTTGTAGAGGATACTAACACATTTACATGCATTTTGCTCTCTGTCTGATGGTTCTTTGTTGGGCTTCTTCTACTCTTTCCATGCATTCTCTGAAAATAAGCCTTACAGCCCCTAACATAGCATTCGGTTCTACATAATATCCCACATCACTTTTAAAGGGAGTATTTTTTTCTTCCCAGCTTTCCCTTGCTATATCAAGCAAGTCTTATGGATGTCTATCGAACAATAATTCAAAGGGGGTACAAAAATTTGAGGCTTGGGGTATTTCTCTTTCTTTGAAAAGAAGGTATGGAAACAACTGGTCCAATTTTTTCCCATCTTGTTCTATAATTTTATGAATCACGGATTTCTTTACAATAGTAACAGTGCTACACTAGCCCATGTGTTTGATGGTGATATTCATAGTTCATGCATGACGTGCCTTTGTCCATAAGGGTTTCTCTGATAATTTCAACCACAGAAAATAGTAGAACCAGTTCTTGTGCTATGGACTTAGCGTTTGCTCATTTTAGAGGAACTGCTTCTGGGAACCTCGTGAATTCACAAAGGATCTACAAAGTTGATAGCTGTTTGCTCAAATGGGACTTCTATTTCAGTTAAAGGGATAATGTCTTCCCAAACCCTGGGTTAGGTGTTTCTTCTGGTATTTTGGGCAGCTATTCAGATTTTTTTTTTATTCCATTTGTAATATCTGTCCAGTAAAACTGAACTAAAATCCTGGCCTTTGATTTATCCATGCCTAAATGGCAATCCAAAATATGACTACAGGCTAACTTCATTATGAGATATCTACAAGGTTTTGGAACAAATACCTAGGTTACTTTCTGTTGTCTCTCTTTACTCTACAAAAAAGTAATTTTTACTCCAAAATGTGGGTGTAAAGTAGGACTTTTATTTTCAAATAATACCAAATGTTCTACTAGGAATATGAGCTGTTCAAAGGTGTGCACATTATTTGAAATACTCATTTTCATAAAATGATGTAGTACCTTCTTAATTCTAGACATCGCTAAGCTGTTTATTTTTCCTACATCACCCACCATCTGGGATGTTACTGATTTGTCCATTGTGAATGTCCCGTGATTAAATCTGTCTGCATATATATATATATATATATATATATATATATATATATATATATATATATATATATATCTACAGGCTTTCAGAGATTCCTCTCTGAGATGGGCATGTAAAACTCTGGCCCAGTTTGCTGAGCACCAGTTCTTTCTTGTCCTCTACTTCCTGTCATAGATTACTTTTTGGGGCCTCAGGTAGTTGACTGCTGACAGAAGCTATTTACTGTTGTATTGCAACATATTGTTTTACAAGTTCATCAGACTTCGCTCAGTGGCTGCACACCCAATGTCATCTCATTCCTGGAGACTAAATAACTTGTGCCTGATACTGGTAGAATTTTTTAGATGGTCCCCAGTCTGATTAGTTGCCTTTGCTGTTTCTTATTAAAGTCCTCTATTTTAAGGATGAGTATAGCAGCTGTAGTCCATATATATATATATATAAACATACAGTCTACATATAGCTAGACAGAAGTGAAAGTATTTACAAGGGTTACAATTCACAATGAGTCAGCTGCACAGTTCACATGCTCTGTATTATACCAGGGCTATTCAAAACCCTTTCTCAGTCAACAGGGAGTGTATACATCCCCCACCAAGTTCAAAACATGTAGTAAAGACTATTTCATGTTTTTGCAGCACAGACTGTATTACTTTCTAGATAGTTAATGGATCAAAATGTGCCCATTGTATTTCTCCACCACATCTTTCTGTTCAATAATAGTTACAGAAACACTCAATCATCAGTTTTTCAAGCTGCAACATGGGGTTATTTACAAGAGAAATGAACAAAAATGTGCTATTTTTGGCAAACAGGTAGAAAAAAAAACAAACAAAAAAATAAAATGTAATAAAAAACAATGCTCACACATTTATGAAAAAATAACAGTTCATGATGGCTTCATTCCCATGGAACACAGTACACAGAGTCTCTCAAAGTTGTCCACAAATCTCCAAGGCATAGATCTACTTTTCTTTTTGAGTACAGGTTTTTACAGGTACTGAAGACTCCCAACAGCTTCCTTCACAGACAAGACATGGTCCATAGGTGTGAGGGTCTTTACCTTACTCTTCATTGATGGATGGTGATTCCATTCTGTTAAAGGTGTCTTCTTTCTCTCAAACATGCCGGGGACTCCTCCACAAATACTTTTAACATTCTAGATAAACACACACACACACACACACACACACACACACACACACACACACACACACACACACACACACACACACACACACACACACACACAAACCAAGCCTGCTGATCTCAGGCCTACAGTATTATTGGTTTTACTCTCAAGTTATTTACTGTTGTCTGCCTTTAAACCTTGACTCTTTTGTCAATAACACACCCTGTACTGTATAACATGGGCTCAGTCAGGGATTTCCTACCTTCCTCATTTCTCCCCTAAAAGTTCAAAACAGGTAAATCAAAACATTATGTTATAGCATAATGTAGAAGATTAAATAAGCTGAAGTCATTAGTCTTTGTAAAAAATAGTGCTGTTTATTATACACAAATGCAAAGAAGGCAGGTTGTTCCAAAAAAAAAAAAAAAAAAAAAAAAAACAAGTTTATGGTTTGAATAAATGCACAACTGATACTTTTAGTTCAGACCTCTACTGTTGGGAAGCAATCTCTGCTGGTATCTCTCTGTCTGTGTGGATTTCTCTGGAAAGAATAATTTTTCGTTTCTTCACCATAGTTGATTTTCTCTCCCACACTGCTGCTATGGACTCCCAGTTTCTTTCCACAAAAGGCAAATACCTCTTACAGAGCTTTTCTTAGCCTTTTTTTATATTTCATCCAGTCACCAATTTAAGAAACTTGCTGCTAATGTTACATCCACATATCTATCAGATCTTAATGCAAGAGGTACAAAGTAACAAAACACTCACTGTGTTTAGAGAAATAGTGTTCTCTTTGCAATACACTATTTACATGGAGCTATATCATATGATCGCAAGACCATATGATTGAATTGCAAAGATCAATCCTCACTGCATCGAAACAGCTTCTACTCTGGAAGGAAGCTAACAATATAAACAACAGTATTGCTGCAAGGGAACAAATCCTCCTGCACCCCCCATGCCCCCTGCAGATTATATATACCAACTCCAAGATCATTCCATATTGGGGAAAGGACAAATGCCCATTTCTCTTGAAATCCGATTATATGGTCTTGTGATCATATGATATAGACCCATTTACACATGTAAATATTATTTGCTCTGCACTTTACACATATTTGGGTCACATCACTCATATATTTGGAGAGAGCCATCATGTTATATTAAAATTAACCTCCTACCCCATTTGAAAATATTGGTTTCACTTTCATGCTGACTGAATGGACTGTGTGCTAAATACAGGACATCCACATTTTGGTGGATCAAGCCTGGCCTGTGTTGAACTTTTTAATTTGTATAGCTGTAAAAAAAAGGCCTACCTACAGGGCTGTGTGTTTACATCTCATTGTTTATGTAATCATATTGTGGGTGTGGTTAATTCTTTCACTAACAAATGATATCACGGGGGACTAAGTACTCAACTGACAATTATTCTCTTTTAACTGCAGCACACCTAACCTCTCCTTTGCTTAGCTTTTACCTGTGAATGCAGAAGAAATGTTCCTGTCCAGCAAAATTTATGAGAATACTGCTTCCAACTTTACAACCCAGTGCATGTATAGAGAAAGTAAACAGTTTAAAATCAGCAGAAGGTGCTAGGACAAGCCTTAAACATAATATTTCCTTTAGCTTCCTAAAATCACTGTCTGTTTTTACTGTCCACTGTATTTTGAAGATCATCTTCTGCTGTGTTAGGTCTGTTAGGGGGGGGGGGGTGTACTATTGGAGTAAAACGGGGCATTAAATTCCAGTTGCTAGTCCACAAAACACCCTTACCGGTTTTCATATTTCTGGGAAAGGCCATTTTCTTAAAGCATCTGCCTTTTCTTTTTGGAGTTAATCATTACTTTTCCTATAACATTCCTTATTTTTTAACCTCAGTTATGCCTACCTTACTGTTGGGGCATTCTGTATGTCCTACTCACACTGGGGTCGGGACTAGTATAGCCTATCCTTTAGCTACTTGTGAGCCCCAATCCTCTGAATGTAGATAACTGTATCTAGGTTAGCGCTTGCAGAGTTGGTGTGGGATTTCAAGACTCCATCAATTAATCTTTGGAAGATTTCTGGGACACCATGCAGGCCAGAAGGGGTTGTGATATACTGCAAGAGTTCCTCTGGTGTTGAGAAGGCTATCTTTTCCTTATCCACAGCAGTGAAAGACATTTGCCTATACAGGTTTCTAAGTCTAATGTAGTTAAGGCTCTTGTCTTCACTAATTATTTTGTTAACTCATCAATATTTGGCATAGGATAACTGTCACATTTTGAAATACTCTTCAGCTTCCTAAAATCATTACTGTACTTGATAGTTCCAAAATGTTTTGGGAATAATGCTATGGAGGTCTTCCAATAACTTTTGCATTCCTCATTTACCCCTAGCTGGGGCATTTTTTTACTGCTTACTTGTACTGCCCTTCTTTGTGACTCTGGCACTGAGTAGGGTTTTCACTTGTCCTTCTCTACTACACTAATCTTAATGTGGTGTTGAACAACCACATTTGTTCTGCTAGGAAGTTCTGAAAACACTTCCTTGTTTCATAACAGGGATTCCTGCATTTCTAGTTCCTGTGGCTTGGACGGTATATTGTCTAGCTGAACTGCAGGCATAAAGGCCAGTTTTCGTTGTTTACCAGATTCACTAACATCTGCTGCCAAGCTAAATTTGTACTTTCTTCTTTATATTGTTTCAGAACACTGACATGGCATATCTGTTCTGATTTTCTCTTACCTGTCTTTGTAAGTCTGTACTTTACCTCATTTATTTTCTTTTTATTTTAAAGTGGACCCAGCCATTTAACCAAAGACTTGTTCTCTGCTGAATGGACCAAACTATTACCTGGTCTCCAGCATTAAATTTCCTGGTCTCGCATTTCTATTATGAGAAGAGTAGCTGGACTGACCAGTACCCTACCCACTCAACTCTTCAGTGAAGAGAAAAAACAAGTGGTCATTCCTTTTACTGGCACACCAACGAGATGGCCATGTGAATAACACCCCCTGCCCCAGTCATTCAGGTCCTGTTTCTGTGCCCTGCCTCCAACCCTCCTTTCCCACATTGTATTCAAAAAAGTTTCTTCTTTTAAACTGTAGGAAACAGTTGCTACAGTCAAGGGTGTAGCCATGTATACTCTTTGTACTTTATACAGTATATTTTTAATATCACTTAGAAAATTGTAGCTTTTTCAGAAAATGATTATGTCTGTGACCATGAAAATCAATGCCTCCAACATCAAGTACATAGCTTGCTTACATAGAGGATTCCTAATCCAAAAATGGTATCTTTTATAGGTATGGAGGAGAGAGATGAAAGGAATGCTTGCATTTATTATGTGTTGTGGGGGATAAAATCCTGTGAGATGTAAGTATTTTTAATGCCAGGTGAGTTGGGGGGTAGCAACAAGAGACGTACACCCCTGACTACAGTTTATACCCTGCTTGCCTGCCAGAGTGCTCTGGTGCTCAGGGTTTTGTTATTTTTTTTTCTTTTAAACTGCAGCAAAACTGACTGCTACAAATGTAGAAAGCAGTTTGCTACAGTTTTATAGTCTGCCTGCATGGAACACTGCAGAGCTCAGGTTGTAGTTAAAAAAAGAGAGAGCTTTTATATTTTTTAACTTTTAAACTGTAGCAAACTGCCTGCTACAATGTAAAAAGCAGTTACTACAGTTTAGACCACACATGGAGTGCTACAGTGCTCGGGTTTGACCATAAATGCCATGCAATATTTTAAAAGCCAGTATTGCATTAAGGAGATCCAGATCAGCTGATCCCATGCCCCCCCCAACACTTTGTGCCGGGGGCAGTTCCCTCTCTAGTCCCACCCTAGCTATGCTACTGCCTATTATACTCCCCACTGTGTATCTTGAACTCTTGCCTTGTGTTTGCACACTATGAGCATCACAACTTTCAGCCCGTCTTCGAGTTGGAAAAATATTCTATGTCACTTTTAAATGGGGGGGGGGGGTACTATTCTCTCCAGTTTTTCTGGTAATATCTAATAATCCATGAAGCTGCCTGGCATATAATATCTCAAAGGAATTGAACCCAACTGAGGCTTGTGACACTTCTCTTATTACAAATACGCAGTGCGATATTAATGTCTCCGTTTTTGCCATGTTCCGCAATAGCTTTTCTGATCATGGATTTTAACATTTATTTAAAACACTCCACCAATCCATCTATTTGGGGATGATACACTGAGTTTTTCAGTTGTTTGAACTTAAAGCATTGGTACAGTTGATGCATTATTCTGAACATAAAGGGAGTCTCCTGACAGTGACCATTTTCCAGACTTCCTGATTTCATTTCCTTAGAATACACGTTCAGTGAGTTCCAGTGGCAGCTGGTGACTTCAAATCAAAGGGGGGCTGCAGGAGACAGTTGAATGGGTGGGGCCAATGGGAAGGGGTGGAGCTATGCTCAAAACCACAAAAACTCTGACTTTAATTAAAAACTGTCATTATGAGAGTCCAATCAAGACAAAATGAAGTGGAGAAAAAAATATTTCAATGCATTGGCTACATGACAGCTTACTTAATATCTAGATGGAAACAAAAAGGTTGTAAGGCATGAAAAAATAAATTACTTTTTAAATACATTATTGGAATGCCAGTCAAAATCAAGTAAAAGAAAAACAAGCAGCACTCAACTCAAACCACTTCTCCTTGCACTGCAGTTCTAATTATAATTTATATTTAGCTTTATAAAAGTACCAAGTAACATGCTGAAAGCAGCAATACCCCCACTTGTAAAATTGTTTCTTATCCAAACAAGACCTGCTGCCTGACAACAATTATCTACTTGTTTCATGGGGAAAACATGAACAAAGTAAAAAATGAACAGCAAACAAGAAACAAGCTCAAGATAAATTGCTTAAAGAATTACTGCACAGGTTATGGACCACACACAATAGACTGGCATTCTATTTAGTTTGCAGGTAAAGCCTGCAAAGATGACTGAAGTCTCCAACAAATGTAATGAGCTTCTGAAAATACTGTAATCCTGTCCTTTATTACAAATACTGTCATATGAATTTCAGTACTTAAGGCTTATACGCTATCTAGTTATGTAAATATTCTCTGCATAGCAACAACAAAAAGGCCTTCAATGTTGGTAATTCTTTAACAGCATGCTTATTAAAGCTTACTTGCAGCTTACAGTCTGAGATAAGCTTACCTGATGGTCATTAAAGCATTGTTACTTAAACACAGAGAAGCAGGCACTGCAATTACATTCATTTTCTGAATAAGAAGCATAAATCAACAGTATAAAAATATATAATCAACTTAAAAAGATAACCTGGGAAAGGTAACACTTTGAAGGAAGTTTCAATAACAAATAGTGACTAGACTGATTCAAGATGCTGGTATAACTGATTTTTTTAAGAAACAAGATTCTGCTTTCAGTGAAATTATATTAATACAGCAAAATGGAAATATGATTAGAAACCCTGTTTACTTCTAAAGAATTGTGATATAAGAGTGTAGCCATATGTCATACTGTAAAAACAAGACTTCATAACCCTTCTGATAAATCCTTCAATACAGAGGGTTACTTATATTAATAATCCATATTGCCTTCCATTAACAGAGACTACTTCTTAGTTCTTAAATGTCTTAGATTAAATTTGATATTTTTCTTTTTCAAGATAGTCAAGTTTAAATTCATATTATTTTGATTTAATCGAGTTATTCCTTGACACTGCAACTATAAAAGCAAAGCAAACAAAACAATGGTACAGCATGCATTATGCATTTCTTAAAACTGCTTTCACTGGCATAGGACCATATAATGAATAGCCCCGTGTCTTTAGATAGCCATAAGGTATGCATTTAAAATCGTTTAAAGCTTGATAGTGATGCTTTATTATACACCAGACACACATATACACGTACAGATGCACACATGATAGTTTTATAAGAATAAAAAAATCAGAAAAACATGAAGCTAGGGTGCAAATTTGTTACTCCACATTTCCTCAGTTTCCCAGATGAACCTTAATGTAGCATCCCAAAGCAGCAACAGATAGTCAAAGCCTCAACACAGTAATAATAAACTTGTTGTGTTGCTGAAAGAGATTAATTAAATAATAGTTGCTATATTTTTACAGCCTGAAAGAATAGTTGCATCTGTACAGTGTCTTCTTCTGTATAGCTGTGATTCATTGGTGCTTAAACAATATATTTTATGCTCTCCAAAATCACAGCCTCCTAGATAAAGTGTGAGGCATTTTTATCTCATGGATATTCTCTATGCTGCAGTGACTGTGGAGAGGAAATAGTAAAATAAAAGAAGTGAGAAATAAAGCCCATGAGTAGGGGGTGTAAGAGCCCCTACAGATAACAGTTTTGCTGTATTTTACTTTGCATTCTGCTTGTTCATAACTCATTTGTAACTGTACACTCCTGAATAAATGAGTTTTGAGTGTGCATGTACTCAAGCAGTCAGTTACAAGCAGCGTTTGTTAAGGAATGTGATGTGGGTTTCATAGTTTAGAATACTATAGATGGAGCTTATTAACATTATCCCCTATCCTGTTGCTTTAACGTAATTACACCTATAATTCTGGGTCAAACTGTAAGAGGAATCCTACTTGATGTAGACAGAATTATGAGGTATACAGTATTCTGGCCCGAAGTACCTTCTTAACAAGGGCCTTTTTACCTATTTTTAATGTCTGCAACTTTAAAGATAAGTTTGAGAATGGGATTTAAGAGAAATTAACAGTGGATATGATCACTTTACACAAAAGTAAACTGGTAAATTGCATATGGGAAGGGCAACCATAGACATGTGTTCAGCGTGATTCACTATAAACTTGTAAAGGTGACATAAAAGGAAGAACTCAACTCTAGACATAAGAACTTTAATGCAAATTCATTTTTGAATGAGGGCGTGAGAGAGTAACTCTAAACACAAACATTAGATTTTAAAAAGAATAGCAGATCAGAGGGGAATGCACCTTACACATAAGCACAATGACTATGGGCTGGGATGTAAGACAAGCCAATTCACAAGAAGTGTATATTACAGGGTAGAAGGGGGGAAATTGCATCTAAAGTTCAAGCACTGTTAAATATATTACAAATCAGGAAGTGGCAGGAAGACAACTCCAGGCATGAGTATGTCAGTTGCTTTTTATCAGCTTGAAGTAAGGGACACTGCAATACATGAGAACTTTATGACAACTTCTTGAGAAGGGAGTGACTAGACAGAGAAGTACCCTTATCGCAAACATTTACTTCACATTATAAGGACGGTAAGGCAATGCCTTAGAAATAAGTATATCATTTTATTCTAAAAGTCTGGAGATGTGCATGTTCTGCGTATGTAGCATTACACAAAAGATACCTTGCTGTACGTTTCTTACCAGTTGTGTAAGCCAGAACCTGCACCACAGGCATTTACAACGTTATTAGGGTATATCAATATTATCTATTCATGGCTTTTGCTCCCTAAACTATGTGTACAGGTCCATGACAGAAATCTATCATGGCAAAACCCAGTGCTGTATTTTAATTTGTGTTAATTCCATCCTCACTTCTCACTGGGCTTCCTTTTCTTATGCATGTATGTATTCATGTGCTAGTTTATTCATGCATTATATTTTGCTGCTGAGGTTATTAAGCAGAGAGACAAACTCACCCTTTTGGGAGAACTGAGTTGTGTGACTGTCCGTCTTCTTTCTTCTTCTCTGTGACTGATTCGATGACTGCAGTCTCTGCACTACTCTGCAGCTGCTCATAAGCACAAGCCGGCAAGGCAAAGGGCAAGCCAGAAAAAACAAAGATAAGGAACTTAAATAAAAGTTAAAAAAAAAAAAACGGAAACTTCACCCAAACAGAATAAAACCAAACGGAAGAAAGATAAGGAACTTGTCTTCAACTAACTGTCTTTCACCAACGAATAGTCCGTAGTAGCAGTACTGTGCTACAGGCTACTACTGATTGTTTCTCACTCTCTGTTTTGAGAAGAGAGAGAGAACCAATCAGTAGCAATCCAGCCATCCACGTCACGTACGTGCCTGCGGACGTGGCAGTCCGAACCCCCTTCTAATTACGAGGTGGTTAAACCCGCTTAGACTTCTGGGCATCACACTGATGCTTTTTGTTTTATGTGGACTGCCTTTTACAGCAGTCAGTTATTAGATGCTGCTATTATGTTGTTAAAAAATAAAAAAAAACGGAACTCGATGAGCATGAGCAGTTCGAGTTCCGGGACTGAGAAAACACAAAATAATGGAAATATTTTTTATGGCAATTTTTTGGCAAATGAAATGAAATGTATTAAATGTCAACAGAGTCAACTACACTTTCTTTTTTTTCCTGGGAGGGCTGCAGTCCCGCAGTCTTATAGCACGAGCCGCCCCTGGTGAGTTCTCTCTCTCCTCTTCCATTCAAACTTCATCATTCCTGCTTTGTATGTTAGTGTGCAAGTCCCTTCCTTTTACTAGCTATGTTGGAATTGTATTCTGACATCTCTTTAACTGGTGTAGGTTCTACTTATTTTAATATTCCTAGCCACATTTTGTACATTTAGGGCTTTTCAGTGGCTAAAAAATGGAACTCTGTCCCCACTAGCATTCAAAACACATCATCCAAAGCCTCCTTTAAAGACCTCATCAGGCAACATCTCAAGCAAAGTTGGCAGTGCCATGATTGCTCCCCAGGCTAGTGAAAGCAGATAACATATACATACAAAATCTAGAGCACTTGATAATAGTTTTCAATCTTACTCACAAACACTGGCTAATCTACAATGTATGTACTGTACCTGTATACTGTGTATGTATTTTACCTATGTTCCAAACTTCAGCTGAACACCACAAATCTATTAATCACCTTTATTTTTAAAATTAATATTTTTTTTGTTTGTTCTCTCCACTATAACTGTTTATGTGCCGCATACCACTGTAAAAACATGTCTCTTGTAATTTATCTGTATAATGATCATGTCTAAATAACTAAATGTGTCTGTAATTTTTTTTGTGGAGCTTTTCTCCCCGGGCTTCTGCTGAAAAAGGGCCTTTTCGGCTCATTCAGACACCCCCGGTTAACAAATGTAAAATAAATAAAATAAATAAATAATACATTTTCTACAGTATGCCTTGATCTTTGCTGGATTCATACACTTTAAGGAACATGGCTAGTGGCTACTTCCCCCTTTTCCATGGTTTAGGTAGAGGAACACATGTAAGACTTATTCATGTGCTATTTCCCATCCTCATGATGATATGCTGGTTTCTCAAAAGAACTACATTATTTCCATTGCCTCCACAATTCTTTAATAAATATTTTCCTTTCAATATGTCATTTGCTAGATTGGGACTAGCAGTAAGTGAAGGGGGTACCTTTCCAAACCCAGTCTATACTTCCATTTGAGTAATGAGATACGATTTCTGATCACCACGAATGCAGACCTCATTTAGTACTTTACCAGTTACAGTCTTACATACTGCTTCTTTCTGTTACCACACTGCCTGCATCTAACAGTCCCCTCCCTCAATTAAGACATTGTGCTTAATTAACTTGTCAATTAAACAGTAGCAGAATGTCGTCTGAAGATGATTTGTCACATTTTAGAGGCATGTTATCATCACTTGCCAGCTTTTCAGAGGTTGTTTAAACATTTAACAATTTTCCTATCTTTAGTAGAACAGACCCCCTTTTTTCCATATTTAAAGCAGATTATGTCTACAGCTGTTACTTTTTGTTTTGTTACTTAATTTGACATGGATTTACTACAGGCCTAGACTACTCAGATTTATATATGATTTCATGGCATAACAATCTATCTGTTAGCACAACAAAACTCTCAAACTCTTTAGCATCACCCGACATGCCAATTTTCTTAAAGCACTAGGTAAGGACCTTTTAATTTGTCATGCTATCATTTGTATAATCTTTTTCCTTACTATGTCTACCCTCCGGATCTAATCAAAAATTAGTAAGTATACTTTAAGTTACTTTATTGTGACTTATTATTTTATTATGAGAAAATGAGCAGCAATGAAAATTTGAGCTTGTGTCTGTGAAGTAACAGCTCTGGTAAGTAAAGTCTTTCTGACCTTATCATAGTCCTAGTAATTAATCACCTATATGTCCTTGAAGGCTCTTGGTGGTTCTCCGGTGAATTGGGCTGATGGGAATCCTGGCTTAGTCAGTTTGGCTTCATTCCTCATGGTGAGCATACTGTTCAAAGGTGGTAAGATACACCTTAAGTTCTTCCTTTCAGGTAAATTGAAAAGTGTCATTGACATTGGAGTAGTCATCACCTTAGCTATTCTGACTATCCCTTCAACTATGGCTGCTGTAGTTTGCTGTCACTGCTCTGCTGTGTTTACGTTGGTACATGGACTCAAAGATGCACAAAAAAATAAATAAAATTCCAGCACACCACAATACTCTCTCTTTCTCTTTGGGGAAATTACACTGACATGGGCAGTAATGGATCTCTTTGGTATTAATAACTGGTACAAAATGCTGCCATAATCCACTAATGTAAAAGACTAAAGAAGCTGAATTCACCAGTCTTTATAAAACATAATGCATTTTATTACAAACAATTTCAAATAAAGCAAGTTCTTCCAAACAAAACAGAGTTATGGTTTAACTAAATGCACAGTAAATATCTTTGCTGCAATCGTAGACTTCTGTGAAACAGCCTTTATTGGTAGTTCTGCATCTAGATTCCTCTGGCAGGAATGATTTCCAGTGTCTTTGTTGTAATTGTTTCTGCCCCCCCTACTTTCTTGCAAAGGGCAAATGTTCTGTTTTACATTATGTTTATCCACTTGTTAAAAAAATGTTCTTACTGCCACATTTTATGGTCTTAAGCAGAAGGCACAGCATAAAGAAACAAGGTACTGCATTTAATGAAGTCTAGCTCTGGTTACAATGGATTCTTTATATAATTGCTATAAACACCATTTGCAGATACATACTTATTTGGTCTATTTTTACTGATCAAATGTTATACTTATCAAACATCTGATCAATATACACAACCCAGCAAATGTTTGTTCAGCGAATGTTCACTTCAACGAATCTGTGAAATGGGGAAAGTAACTAGTTGGCCAACATTTCCCTGCCTCAAACACCGGAGAATTTTAACCCCATCCCCCCAACTATATATACCGACTCCGAGATTGCACTACAGTGGGTAAAAGGGCATGGAACTACTTGGCCAACACCAGGAAATTTGCCTTTTCCTCATTGTAGTGAGGTCTTGGCGTTGGTATATATAGTTGGGGGGGGTGCAACCCCCCCATCTTGATGGGTTTGAAATATATAAAGTCAAGCAGGGTCACAAAATGAATTAGAATAAAGATTAAAAGAGTATGTGGATAGCTGTTTGTAAGGATGGGTGTAACGTGTATGAGCTACAAAGTGTTAGGAATGATTAACTAGTTATTAATGAATGGAATAAAACAAATCATGTAAACAAAAATGTTGTTCTGAGTGAACTGTAGATGGTAGTTTTAGGTGGCACTGGTAACTTATTATTTAAAAGGATTTATTAGGTGATTGGGGGGACAGAGGAATGTTTAAAGGGGTGGAGCATTTCAGGGAAGGTTGGGTGGGTTCTACATCATATACCATCTTAGAATAGCACAATGAATAAAGTCTGCCTCATTTGTTGGCTGAAAGCATGGAGGGAATGTAGGAAGAAAGCATTGCAAATGATAATGGTAAACAATTTATCAGATATGACGCACATTAAAAGAATGGAACCAAAGCGTGCCTAGGAGAAGTTGTAATTAAGGAGTATGATAGCCATATTTTTTTCCTCAAGGGGAAGACATATATTAGATGTGTAATTACTGAATACTAAGCAAGCTATTATGCACAACAGGGTTGGCATTACTGGGTAAATAGTGAACTACCAAGTTGTGTTGTGAGGCCTGATGCCACAGGCACAGGATCTCTCAGCCCCTGAATGGTACGTTATTTTCCTTACTGTGTCCACCCTGGGAGGCATTATTGGACTTGGAAAATGGGTTGTTAAATTGGTTCGTATTTGCTTTATTTGTATATAAATATTTATTATATTTTTGATGTAAAATAGTTCCTCCACCTAATGCTTCATCACTGCTGTATGATATGATATGTGATTATTGATAGAGGACATATTTTACATTAAAAAAAAAAAAAAATATATATATATATATATATATATATATATATATATATATATATATTTATATACACACACACACACATATATATATATATATATATATATATATATATATATATATATATATATATATGCATCATGTAAGTATTTCATGTACACAAAAGCAAGCACTGTAAGAAATTTCTACCAGGTGTTCTCAGTGGAATAAACATGCAAAAATAACCCCCTAATCTTTTACACTTAGTAAATCAAGTAAAAAATTAAATTGAGGAAATGTTGAATTTGCAGTTTCTTTTTTAGTGACTAATAAAAAAACTGCAAGTTCAACATATCCTGGATTGGATTTTTTAATTGATTTACTATATTTAAAATATTTGGGGAGTATTTTTGCATGTTTATTCAGCTGAAAACACCTGGTGGAAAGTTTCTTACAGTGTTTTTTTTGGGATAAGTGTGTGAAACTTGGCTTACTGAAACTTTGAGGGACTCTGCGTATTTTGTCTTGCTATTTAATGTGCACAAACACACATGTGGGGATACACTTAGCAATTACAGCCACATTCTTAACTGTGTAATCTCAGATGTCTCATTGTGTTCAAACAAATGAAAAATGCATATAGTGCAAAACACTGCAACCCCCCAACACGTTTTTCCTAGAGTTGCTAGACTGAGCAGTTTAGCAAGCATAAGAAAAGATAGGCAAAAAAAGAAAAATTAATGTAAATGACTCAAGCAGCAAAATTAACTTCAGGGAGTAGTTACAAGAATTTGTAATTTTACTTTCCCTCAATGGGGCAGTAAAATGACAAGTTCTTAAAATAGCTGCAGTAGGGATTTTTCTTGCTTGAATCATTTGGTTTCTTTTCTTTTTATTTATTTACTTTTCTTATACTTACAAAGCTGCCACTTATGTTGTCTAGTAGGGTGTTGTCTGTGAGATCCTTCCATTTTCTAATATAATATAAGAAATGGTGAAAGGAGGGAAGGATGTCATGACAATATGGCTTTTTGGCCTTAGAGATAATATTGCAACCCTGCAAATATGAGAAGCTGTTACGGAACTGAAAATTATGGCAGGATTATACTTAAACTGGGTGTTAATATAAATTGTATATATTTGTATTTCCATTCTGTTCTTTTCCTTCTATAGAAGCAATAAAAGTCTTTTTAAAAAGATAAGTTGTAGATGTTATAAACTGCAGTTTCTCATATCTCCCTTAAAATTAGTTCATTTTTTTTTTACTTTGTAGGAGTTTGTTTTCAGTGATGGCATATTAAAGGAGTTTCAATGATGGTATATCTCTTTTCTATCTGGGGCAAGGATAGCCACCTGGTGGTGTAAACCCTGGATTTAGATGATTGTCACCACTGAAGTGATACCCCATCTCCATGTGCAAAAAATGGGTTATGGATGGATGGATGGACGGATGGATGGATGGATGGATGGATGGATGGATGGATATCTCCTTTCTACTACAATGAAAGATGTTTGCTTTGTTTAGTTTTAATTTATAGGTCTCATTTGATTAATCTTTAACACAGTGTTAGGCTACAAAAGGTGCATTGTTTGTTTTACAAACCAGGGGGAACCACACTCTGATCATTTCATTAATTGCAGCTGGAAAACCTTTATCAAAGTCAGCAATAATGGATAACACTGGACTAAGCATGACTTGCATCTATGAAAACGAACGTGAGTTACACTCAGTCCAGTGGGCTCCATTATCACCATGTTTACTACAGTGAATTTAGGCTTAGTCATGATCACCACTAGTTTCATACTTAAAATATTTAAAACTTCCAGTAGATAATGGTGTAAACATAAGGCACCTAATACGGCAACACACAAAACAAGAAAAAACAGTGTCTTACAGCTCTGTGCAGATTCACGCTGTATCTAAGACACTAATGATTCTCTCTTAGAATGTATGCTAGGTTTGGGGTTTGTTTTTCAGCTGTGCTGATAATTATAGACCAAAGCTATACTAATAACCACAAATATGGACTGGTTAGGAATGTACTTATACAAGGTCAGTTGCTGAATATGTTGTTTTAAGGCAATAATAGAAAACACTGGACTGAATTAATGTCTTTGCAATCATTATTTAAAATGTTATGACAGCAGTGCATATGCGTACAACTACCTTTCTGCCGTAACACTTAATCATCACAGAAAGACACTATTTCAGTCCAGTGTTCTCCATTATCACCACAAGCCCAATACTAAGGGGGATCCAGATGCATTTGAGGGGTCTTCATTAACAATATCAGGTACTTCTAGTAGCCAGAGGTGTTGCTGGTTTAATCAGATTTTTATAGCCAACACCCTTTCCTAGAAATTTACAGTAGTTCCAGAAGTTTTTTTTTTTTTTCATCTCTCTGAGAAATGTAATGTTATGGCAACATTCTATGTCTCTTTCTAGTAGTAAAATAAACACTACTTTGGAGTACATTTTGCAAAGTATGGGTGAAAAGGGTTCCACAGACTGGGAACATTTACTGCAATGCATCTAAGGACTGTTTTGCTATAGCTGCCTCTTTCTGCTGTTACCATCCCACATTTTATATATTTTGGTACAACTGTCTCAAAATCATTTGTTTTATGGTCTGTTTTCTGAATTCAATTATGTTTCTACTGCAAATGACATAAATTCTGCACTAATCCTTGTGTATATTTTATGCTTACTAAAAAAGATGTGGCTTCCAGACAAACTACAGGAGACGCTTATACTAACAAAATTAATAGTTGTACAATGCTATGTGATGGACTCTTGCTACTTCAGACCATGGAATCATAAACGATTACTCTTACATAAGTAAATGTTCTTTCAGCATCTCACCTGTAGAATCCAGATTAAAGCAAAATCCTGTTTGTTAAAAGAAATTTAATCTGTGTTTTGTTTGTATGTCTAGATTGGATTATGCAGTTTCTATCTAAATATATACATGCACATTTTCCTTAAGAAATGCTTCCACAGTCGAGGAAGAATGTTCAAGTACTGGTCTGTTACACACAAAATATAGCATTCCTGTCTCTGAGGAAGGTTTGCCCCACCCTCATTTTTTATCTTTTTTATGTTTTATCAGTGTACTGTTTACAATAAAAACTTGTTTTCTCACTGGACATTTGTTTTGTATACTGTTTACATAATATATGATTATTTTCTTGTGCACAAAGTCTATAATGTAATATCTGAATGCTGCTAAACCATTTACCATGTCTGTTAGTGACAGACATTTCTTGTACCATATTTAGATCCAAGTATCCAATGCACAGTTGTTTTAACACCCTTTTCACACTGTTCTTATTTCTTGATCTTTTCTTACCTGCTTGATCTGCATCAACATCCTCACACAATTTTTCAATGGAAAACAAGCTTTAATCAATTTCTAAACCAGAGAGGGTACAGCTGGAGTCTAATCCATCCCTGAATACTTTACTTATCATGAGTTTGTAACTCCAGTCAATCCATTCTTGAGATAAATGTGGGGGGATTTTGACATATATCTGTTACACATTTCTCTGAACTCATATGAGTCTTCACCAGTTGCAGTCATGAGTAACCAGTTGTGACAATGTCACATTTACACTGCAGATATTTGAACCAGGAGAAGCACTTAAGACAAATAAAGCCAGGAACCCCTCATTACATTAAACTGACAGCTTTAGTGATCACAGTGACTGACTATCATAGTGAAGATTATTAAAATCCTTTCAACCAGGGAGACCACATTTCCTGATGGATCATCAGCTGACTTTTGACTTCAGTGGCAGGACCCAGGCATGACTTGTTTGTTCAACAAAGCATATCTATGGTAGAGTCTCAAAAAAAAAAAAAGTTTAATCTCTGAGAGCTGCTACTGCTCAGTGATGACCTCTGCTGCTATGGATTTTCCTACCCACCCAGTCCTTGTTGTATTTTTAAATCCAGTGACTCTTAGGTGACATGCCCTTAATGTAAATTTGACTTTGGAATCTTCTCCCAGTCTCATCTCATCTCATCTGTTCGTACTGATGAGCAAGCAAATGTGGAAGGTCCTTTCCTGAAACAGTTAAAAGTTTAATTATCACCTCTTTCATACCTTCTAACTTGTTTAATGCACACTGCAATTCCTAGAGCATTAATCCTGTTTTTCATCTTACTTTTAACATCTACAACCTTTGGAACAATACTATCAAATCAATGAGAAACATCTTGGGATTAACACCACTGTTGGTCTCCTGCTGAGAGGAGGAGCAGAGGACACTGATTCCTAACCGTGTGTAGCTGTGGGGAGGCTATACTAGCTATACACAGGCAGTAGACAATGACTGAATCACCACTGATCATCATTTTTAGAAAACGTTGCTTAATTCCTGCGGTACATCTTGCTGTGTGTAGTACACTGTATCCATTCTATGGATAATCTGTGTATAATTAAGCAGTGGGCTAAACTGAAATTTTACTGTATTCCTATTTGCGATTAGTGTATTATTTTTTGTTAATTGTATTATTTAGTAACCAGTACCTACAAATTACTAAGATGGAGTTACTGCCCTCACATTTTGAGTTACTGTTTAGTGACTGCTCTGCTTTGTGGCCTTTGCCCAGTGACTGCTCTATGGTGTACACACAGCTCCTGAGTTGTGCATACACCTGCAACTCTGCATATTAGATATATAGAGTTAGCAGGTTTCTCCTAAGGATTGATGATCATTCTGTGGTAAATAATCCTAGCTATTCTGCTTGCAACATCTCTCACCCTAAAAATTTAGCTGAATAGTATTAGCAGTTCAGTGTCAGTGTTTAGTGTTCATTTTGTGGTATAAACTAAAGATAGTGTTCAGCACCTAGTGGCTCTATGGCTGTGTGTACAAGTGACTTGTACTGAGATCTGTAACTCTAAACAGTAGTTGTGTGAGATTATCCTTGCTTTGTATAATATAGGCTAACTGCCTTTTCATTAAGTACTGTAAGATTAGCTACTGTCTAAACTAACTTCAGAGTATTACCCTAAATACTTCATCAATAAAATATTCAAAGCCTGTTCTAGTAGCCTTTCTCCAACCTCCAAGTACTATGACCAACCCTAGTCCTTTGCCTTCTGGCAACATTACCCAACACTCTACTGACAGCTATCTATGGCCAGTCTAATCACATTACTTGTTGTAAGACAGTGTAGCAACTGCCTTATGCTTATTGACATTTCACTGTTTCTACAATTGATAGTACATCCTGCCAGAATATAGAAAGTTACTAGGTATCAACCCAAAGGTAATTTCAAGCCTAGCCATTTCATCCCAATGCAATACCATAGATACTCTAGTCAGTACACAGGACTGTATTTATTAATGACTGCCCATGTCCAGGAGGGTTGTGGGCATTATCCCCGGTAAGAATTTACAATGCACCATCCACTCCTCCAGGTTCCTTTTGAGCAGTGTTATAGAGGTTCTCTGCTTCACCTGAATTTGCAGCCTATTCCAAAGATGCAGCAGTCACTGGGAGACAATCTGTCCCTCCAGCACATCTTATTCAAGTCGGAGGCCATATTTAGGTTCCTGGAACAGGTAGCTCTAGTCCCGGTTGATTTACACATGTGCAACAAATTCAATAGATGTTAACTACTTTAGAAATATGAATGCAAATTTCTTGTCACAGAATCACAGATAATGATATACTCCTCTTTACTACCCCTCTTGTTCACACCATACCTCCTTACCTTGTATGAAAACCAGTTTCTCACGGGATTTCAGGTCCCAAAAGGCCATACTATCACCCCAGCTGTAAATCCTTCCACCTTCAACCATACTTACAGTACCAGATCCTATCCAACATCTTGTTCAGTCTATCAACATCTCAACCCCAGGCACATTAGCTCTAGAGCCAAACACTACCACAAACTAATAAACAAATTCCTGAAGTTCATCACCAAGTATAGACTCAACCTAATACTTGGTGGTGATATTCACCCGAACCCTGGCCCACTCACTTCAGATACACATACCTCCTCTACTTGCAATCTAAGCTACAAACCTACAATTAATAGGCCAACTAACTCTCTCCTAGTCTGTCATCTCAATATTAGAAGCATTAATAACAAGGTACATGAATTGCATGCACTTCTGGATGTCCACTCCCCTGAGATTCTCTGTTTATTTGAAACCTGGTTAAAACCTAACACTAAAGACAATGAAGTGTTACCACCTGGGTACAACATACACAGGCTGGATCGTGCTTCGAGGAAGGGGGTGGGGTAGCTGTCCTCTATAAATCTGAGTTGAATGTCACCATAGATGTAATACAACCTCCTCAGATTAATAACTCAGAGATTCTTCCCACCAAATTGCAACTTAATAAAAATAAATGCATTAATATCATCTGTATGTACCTTCCCCCAGGTAACAATATATCTACATTTGAAGATATCCTGCACTGGCTATCATGTCACTACCCCCAAGAAACCCTACTACTTGGAGACTTTAACATAGACTGGGGCACCTGTTCCTCAGAATCCCCAACCACCCATATTAACCTGCATGCATTTACACAAATCATATCCACACCAACCAGGATAGGCAAACCCAACCAAAAAGAAAGTATACTTGACTGGGTACTCATAAACAGTCACCTCCAACTGTACACCTCTGGTACCCTCCTTAATGGCCTAAGCGATCACCTTCTCACATATGTAATTAAGCACAAAACCATTAATTCCCAACAACCCTTACTCAGAAGGTTAGAAACAATAAAAACTTTGACCCTGCCAAATTCCAACAAGAACTAAACTCATGTAATTGGTCTATTCTAAAACACCTCCCCTTAGAGGAAGCAGTAGCATATTTTAACAACAAATTCCTTGAGATCTTTGATTTGCATGCACCTGTTCGTTCAAAGAGAACCAAGGCAAAAACTGCACCATGGCTTTCTATAGAGTCTAAACTCAAAATTACCCTTAGAAACAAAGCATGGGCTTTATGGCGTTCTTCTAAAGACCCTCAAGATCACATTAAATACAGGCACTCCAGGAACAAAACCAAAAAATCAATTTTACAAGACAAAAAACAATACTACTGTAATTTACAGACAGTAAATCAAAATAACCCTCAGAAGTTTTGGGCATGTTTAAATAATCTACTACATCCTGGACAAACTTCAACCCCAATCCCTGATGCTACTATTGATAAAACCCCTGAAGATGTTTCTGATAGTTTTAACCAATTCTTTACTGAGACAATTCAAGCCCTAGCTAGCCAACTACCTCCTAGCTCCCCTGGTCCTGAAAGTAGCAACCCTAGAAACCTACTCGCGTTCAGCTTCCAACCAGTCGCCACTTCACTTATCCGTACCTTGATCAAAAAATTAAAACCCACTACACTTTCTGCTGATCAACTCCCTGCCGAGTACCTACAAAAATCAGCTGATGCTATTGCTTACCCTGTCTCAATACTAATCAATCAAACCATAGCAGAAGCTAAAATTCCCACCATCTGGAAAATATCCTATGTAATCCCACTTCACAAAGGAGGCAGCTCTACTGAATTCTCCAATTATAGGCCAATAGCTATACTCTCTCCACTTGCAAATATTATGGAAAAATGTATTCATAGACAACTCATGCACCACCTAATCCAGAATTGCCTTATGGCAGACACTCAGCATGGCTTCCGTTCTCATCACAGCACTACTTCAGCCCTCCTAGCCTTTACTAACACCATAAACCATAATCGCAACAATAATTATATATCCTCAGCCCTCTTTTTGGATCTTTCCAAGGCGTTCAATATGGTTGATCACCAACTTTTAATCTACACCCTGCAAACATTCTGTCTAGATACTGGAGCCCTCCAATGGTTTCAATCCTACCTGAATGGTTGACAGCAGGCTGTCCTCTGGTGGAACAAGCTCTCTAACCTTCTACCTAACACCCTTGGAGTATCACAAGGCTCTATACTAGGGCCCTTGCTGTTCTCCATCTTCATTAACGACCTTTATACTGTCAGCCCAAAAGTCAGCTGTATCCAATATGCTGATGACTCTACTCTGATTTGCTCAGCCACATCTCCAGTAGAGTTATGGTCAGCTACCCAGACCACCTTTAATACAGTAGAAAACTGGCTTTCTGAACATTGTCTGATCCTAAATCCCCAAAAAACTAAAATGCTGTTATTTTCACCAACATGTAGGTCTACCGCTTTCACCTTTACCATAAAATCAAATGATGGCACAATAATCTCCTCTGACCCATCTACAAAACTATTAGGTGTCATCATAGACAATCTAAAATTTGACCTACATGTTAACCAAACTATCAAAACCTTCAATAAAAAACTAGGGTCACTTTACAAAATAAAAGCCTTCCTAACCCCTCCAGCTAAAATTGCCATAGCTCGCTCTTACCTTCTTTCAACCCTTCTGTATGCATCCCCACTACTCTCGAATTTAAACAAGACTGTCCTTAACAAACTCTCAATTTGCTACAACCACATTGCCAGGTTTGCCACTGGGCTACCTTTTAGGACACATCATTGCATCAATCTAAATCAGCTTGGGTGGCTTGAACTACCCAGCCTAATCCAGTATAGCCAACTAATTATGACCTATAAAATCCTCTATAATCCGGACAATACTCCTGCACTTAAAAATATTATCACCCCCTATACCAATCCTAGACCGCTTCGATCCTCTAACAAACTACTAATTCAGACTAGCAAAATTAATAACACAGCCGGTGATTCTCTCTTTGCAAACTCTGTAAGTAGAACCTGGAACTCTTTTCCAGCTGATATTACCTTACTTTCCACCTTAGGTCAATTTAAAACTAGACTCAAACAACATTTGTCACTTAACTGGCTATGTCTCTCTAGAATGTGTAAAAATCTGTTAACCAGTTTACTGTGTAATTTAATTTAATCCTGACTTGTGCTCAGGATTAACTGTAACCTGTGGAACTTGTTTAACTTGCTTACTTATGTAATCTCTGTAAATAGTCTGTTTGTAATATGTAATGCTAGTATTATGTAATGCTGTATCTGCTTACCCTTGGAGCTTTTCTCCCCGGGCCTCCGCTGAAAATGGACATGCATCCAGTCGGACTATCCCGGTCAACAAATGTAAAATAAAAATAAATAAATTGTATCAGCCCACCATTCTTTCACATTGTCACATCAACCATAGCAGGCCATTAGGCCCATTAACATATAGTGAGGTTGTAAAGAAATAATTGTCACAGTCTATGGAAACCTACTTTTTAAGATCCCAGCCTCCAGCACAGAAGGTAACACACAGTTTCTCTTCACTTACACATACTGTAGCTCACCCAAGATTTACCAGGAAAGCAGACCAAAGCCGATAAGGCCTACTAAGTTTGCTTCCACATCAGGAAATGTTTTAAGTCAAATGTGACTCTAGAGTTAGTCATACAGATTTCATGGTCACCAGACTGGATCACTGAGGGATAATGCAAGACTTAAAATGTCTTGCAAGGGCAGGTAAACTAGTACTTAGCTATAAATCTATGAAGTGTGATTAACCAAGTCTACTGGTAACTGGAAGTGGGACACTTATCCATTCAGACACCAATAAGGAACAGTTCCAGCAAGGAAGAAATAAAATAAACTTTCTAAAAAGTTTTATTTTTAAAAGCTGCTACCAATGTAAGACAACGTATAAGTAAGGTAAAGTACAGATATGAAATTCATCTTGGTCGCAGAGTAACTGATAATAAATGCTTTTATAAGTATGTTAAACAAGCAAATACATTGACTAATTCAAATATTAACTTATTAAGTGATTGAATATTAGTAACTGATCCTTTCTGTGTATCTGAACTTTTTTCTGATTATTTTGGTAAAGTTTGGGGAGAGGATGACTCAATAAAAATACTAGGACAGGTAAAAATAATGTCAATGACAATTTCCCTGTTTTACAAAGAGAAATTATGATGAAGGTGTTACAGCTAAAATAAAATTAGATTCAGCTCCAAGTCCCCAAGTAATAAATGGCTATTTTATAACCAGTATTAGGAATAACATTGTGAATATATTGTTGAATTTGTTTCAATGATCTTTGGACTATGGATATATTACCAAACAATGGAAAAGTACTCTAATGGTCCCTATTTATAAGGACAATTAAATTTTTATTGTTGAAAATTGTAGACCCATTAGCTTAACCGGTATTACAGGAAAGGGTTTTGAGAGAGTGTTGAATAAAGATGAGTATGGATATTATGATATCCACCAACATGAATTCTCATCTGGAAGGTCATCCTTTACAAATCTTGTTTCATTTTACTCAGAAGTTGTTAAGGCCTTGGATTTGGGCATGAATGTTGATGTTATTTATGTGGAATTATCTAAGATCTTCAATAGAACTCTGTATGATAAGATTTTTAATACATTACTGAAATATCAATTTAATGATTGCATTATAAATTGGATTATTCAGCTATCAGATGGCTATCTGATAGTTCTGTAAGAGTGTCTATAAAAGGCTACAGGTCTAAATCATTTAAAATTCTAAAGGCTGTACCTCAAGGAATCAGTTTTGGGACCTTTAATTTTCCATGTATTTATGTCTCCCTTCCTAGCTAGTCAGTAGTACTGGGTTGAATAGTTTGCTGATGATGTTAAGGTTGCTGATGTGGTTATTACTACATTCGATCAACATACAATCCAGGAATATTTAGCCTGTATAATTAATTGGCGACAGTTTAATGTGATAAAATTTAGCAAAATGTAAGATAGTACATATAGGATATTATGATAACTTGTATCTTTATAGCCTTGTTGATACTATCGTTCAGGGTAACGTAAGCTATGATGACTGGGAGATTGTTATAAATAATAATCTAACATTGAAAAACATGTTACCAATTTTTTGAGACAACCATATCAAGTATTACGTGCATTGTAGAAGACAGTTACTTGTAGAAATGAATTGGCGTTGATACCATTTTTAAGAGTATTATAAGATCGTTGCTTGATTATGGTTTGGGTTTTTATGTTTATTCATGAGCTATTAGACTGGAGAATGTCTGAAGTTGTTTTTACAAGAATGGTTAGAGGCTTAAAAAATTGGTCATATGAAGAGAGATTTTAAAGTTAAAACTGCAGTCAATTTATTATAGAAATTTATGGGTGATCTAATCTGGATCTTTACATGTTTGAAAGTCTCTGATGTAGCTTGTTTACTTGAAATATGTTTTATTGATAATTGTAACTGTACCAGGAACAATTAGTTGCTGGTTGATTAAAGGAAAACATGTTCAAAATTAGGTAAGAACTATTTTCATAACTGAGCAGATAGGAGATGGAATTGGTTACCTTTTGAACTGAGGGAAATTGAAAGTTTAGAAATATTTAAAATTAGATTGAGTGTATGGTTTAGGGAAGAGATCTTTTGGCCATTGGCTAGGTGGAGAGAGGCTTATTAGGATCTCTGGTGAGGTCAAAGGCCATATTTGTAACTTTGTAGCTTTGCGATTTGTACAATATGCTTAAAACAGCTTCAGGCTAAATACAAAAAAGTGCAGCATAGTGGCATTCATCAAAACATCGACCCATCCTCATATCTTTTAAATGTTACTCCTCTTCAGATGGTCTCAGTCATAAGACACCTGTGTAATTATGTACACAACACTCTCTTTTTCAACCATTATGCTTTCACAACCCATTTAATTTCTAACAGAACATCTTCAAGAAACAAAGAAGTCCTTGTACCATTGTACTCTTTTACCTTATCAGACCCATCTTTGAATCCAATGCCCCCTTTAACATGTGCAAATCCAAGCATATTGCCAACTGGAAAGGCCCCAAAGACTTCTAACCAAGAAAATTAAACATCTTTAGTCTTTCAATTACCCCAATAGAATAACATCACTCTCTTTATATTCAGAAGCCTACCGGCTGATCTGAAATGATATGTGGCTTTCTTTTTCATGCCATGACAGTTCTGCTCTTATTAGACCTCTTATTATTTATTTATTTTTTTTTTTTGCAAAATCATTGGGTCTGTAAACACTCACAGATAGGACCTAAATCTGCAAAAACAAATAAACAAGACTTACTAGAGACAGGGAGATTCCAAACTCAATGTATTCCTCGCCAACAGAATAATGTACTACTACATGTCACAGTACTACTTAGGCTACATTTAAGGCTAGTCTTGATGACTGGATGGGTAGACACTAATTTGCACTTGAGAGATCATGTATGGTCAAGCTTAATTTGGGAGCTGAGCACTACTAAGAGCTAGAAAACGGTGGCAAGTTAAATTTAAAATTAAACTTAAAGTGAGTCTGTTTAAAGGTGAATATGGCTATGCATCTTATGAGCCACATGACGACTTGCCTAGCATTGTTCCTGTTTTCAAACACTTCTATGTTCCACATGTTGCACAACACTCTCTTTTTCAACCATTATGCTTCCACAACCCATTTAATTTCTAACAGAACATCTTCAAGAAACAAAGAAGTCCTTGTACCATAGGTTCATAGGTTCATAGGTTCATAGGTTCATACTAGGCTATCTGCCCTAGGGCATTTATAAGCCTAGCCAGAATGTGTTTGGCTTTCGCCACCCATTTTAAATTTATTTTGCTATGCCCTTTTTCGAGGTTAGTATACTGTGCCTCTATCTAACAGTGACACAGAAGTGATACCCGGGGTAAACCTACGATCTCCCATCCACTCATCAAGATTCCTCTTGAAGAGAGTCAATGAGGGACTCTGCCTAACCTGGACTGGGATTTTATTCCAGAGTGAAGGGAGCCTCTGGGTTATGAATCTGTCCTCCAGCATGTCCTATTTATTTCAGTGCTGAGGTTCAAGTCTCTCGGCGTGGCTCGATGGGATTTGGATTTTCTGAGGTGCAGCATGTCCATTAATTCGGGTTGGACATGGCTTTATCGTCAGGCACAGATCGCCTCTGAACAGGCGGTATGCCACTGAGTAGAGCTGGAGTTTCTTTAACCGGGCAGCATATGGCATCTGTTTGAGCCCTTTGATCCTCTTGGTGAGGTACTTTTGGGGTCTTTCAGTTGCTGCAGGTGTCTGGTAAGGTACATCCCAAAGGGGCATTGTACTCAATTATGGGCCTGATGAGGGATGAGTAAAGAGGCACGATGACCTCCCTGATCTAGATGTGAGTCCCTTCATGATTAGGTGGGCTATATAAAATGTTTTCTAACCACTTTGGCCACGTGGTTGTCAAATGAGAGATTGCTATCAACTTGGGTCCCCAGGTCCCTAATTACTTCTTCTGTACTTAATGGATTACCACCTATGTGGTAATTTGTAGGCACTTTGTTTTTGCCAAAGGGATGACTATACACTTTTGGCATTTAGCTTGAGGCCATGGCTCTGGCACCAGTTGTCTGTTTCTATGAGGCCCTTTTGGAGGATGCTTGTGTCGGCTGGAGAGTCGATTATGGCACCCAGTTTGCAGTCATCTGCGAACTTGGTCAGCCACAGTCCTTCCGTGTTGGCCTGTACCTCCGAGAAATATATACCGAACAAGAGAGGTCCCAGGACTGAGCCTTGTGGGACACCACTTGTAACTGGTTTGGAGTCTGACATGGCTCCAGCAATTCTAACCATGTGGGTTCTGTCCTTGAGCCAGTTTGCAATCCATCTAGTGACATAGGGGTTTATATTTAAGCTGGTGAGCTTATCTATAATGCCAGTGGGGTATTGTATCGAAGGCTTTGCGAGGTCCAGGTAGGCTGTGTGGACCACCTTCCCTCGTCAATGGCCTTGGTGACTGTTTCAAAGAAATCAACCAGGTTTAAGAGGCAGGATCTGCCCTTAACAAAGCCGAACTGGGTAGGATCCAGTGTTTGTAGGTCCCCAATATCTTTATTTATGAGGTCCATGATGATCCTTTCCATAGCTTTGCAGACCAAGCTAGTCAGGCTTATGGGGCGATAGTTTCCAGGATCCGTTGAGGCACCACCTTTATGGAGAGGGACCACTGTTGCTGTACACCACTCTTTGGGCACATATCCTGTAGTAAGGCTGAGATTGAACAGTAGTTTTATGTTTGGGTTTAGCTCTTCTTGGAGTTCATGTAGGGCAGCCGGGACACCATCTGGTCCCATTGATGCTGTGTTTTGCTTTGGAGAGGCGGCTCTTACCTGAGCATCTGAGATGTCAGGGGCAGCACTCTGCTGGGATAGATATTTGCCCTTTTGGTGGGGAGGGGGAAGTTTGCGCTGAACCTGTCAGCTAGGATGTTGGCAATGTCTGTGTGTTCGGTGTATTTTTTGTCATTTTGGACTAATTCTGAGCATATCTGGGAATTACCACCCAGGTTCCTAACATAACTAAAGAAAGCCTTGTGATTATCCTTAGTGTCCTGTGCAATTTTTCTCTCGAAGCTGGCCTTAGACAATTTTATGTGTGCCCGTAGTTTTGCTAATACTGATCAGTGATGCCTTCCCTTTTTGGGATTTTGCTTTATCATTTAGTAGCTTCCTCCTTCTATTGTATAGTTTGTTTATGGCTGGGGTCCACCAGACAGGGCGTCTGCCTTTGGAGGATTGGGTCTTGGTTTTATTTGGGATCGCATGATCCATGCATTCCTGAAGGTGTTCATAGAATGCGTTTATAAAGGATTCTGCGGTCTGGGCTGTATTTTCCACAGGCCGGGGCTTTGAAGGATTCCACCTCAGTTTTGAGGAGTGTAAATTTGCTTTAGAAGTTTTTCACTGTGGTTTTCTGGGCAGGGGTGGGGTCGGGATGTGAATATCCAGTGAGATTAGTTTATGGTCTGATCTTACCAGTGAGGATACACTTCTGGTCTGGAGCATAGAGTCCCCATGTTGGTGATGATCAGGTCCAGTTTATTTTCCCCTCTTGTGGGAGTGGTAACAAGTTGTTCCATAGCATTTGAGTTTATAAATTCTTGGAACCTTTGGGCTAGGGTGTTGGAGCTAGAGCAATGCTCCCAGTCTATGTTTGGGTAGTTGAAGTAATGGTGTTTGGAGAGACCTTCATATTTTCCAGTGATCTCTGAAAGGCCGAGTGGGGTTCCTGGGTTTGGGTGGGTGGTCTGTAGCAGGCTATAAACTGTAAGGCAGTTTTACCCACTGTTAGTTGCACATGGATAGTCTCTGATGCTTAGTACTCTGCCAACAACCTGGAGGTGTGGGTATCTTTGATGAATATCGATACTCCCCCTCCTTTTGTGGTTCGGTCCAAGTTTTGGGTCCGAAAAGCATGGTATGAGGTATAACCTGGTAGTGCTGGGGTACTCTCGGGAGCCCTGAACCAGGTTTCTGTTACTGCACAGATATTGATGTTCTCCATGCTAAGGAGAGTTTGAGTCGTGCATCTTGAGGTTTAGACTTCTGGCGTTGAGTAGCATTACTCTTAGTTTCTTATCCCTTGTGATACCTATGGAGGTGGGTTTGTCTTTTGAGCCTTGCCTAAAAAGGCACTATGGGGGTAGCAAGAGCCTTTGCCAATATCCGAAAGCCCAGGGGTGACAGGTGCAAGCCGTCCCTAGCGAAGCATCGTGGCTTGTCGAGCATATCATCCCAAGCTGACAGGCATTGGATCCCCTTTGAATGACACCAGTACTTAAGCCAATTGTTGAAATTGATCATCTTGTCTTCATATTGTGGCATCATTCTTGGTGAGGGTAGATGCTACTCAAGGTCAGGGTCATACCGGCCTGGGCTACATGCTCAGAGAGCTCCTTTATGTCTCTTTTCATGTAGTCAGGGAGGTGCGTCTCAGGTCATTCACACCAGCATGGACAATGACTGAGTCATATTTGTACTTGCCTTGGGTGACATGAGTGCTTGTGTTATGTGGCGGATTCTAGCGCCAGACAGGCTGCTCACCGTGACCTTCTCCTTGTTCAGCCTGGTGGCGGGGCGTCAGTGTGCCTGACGATAGAGTCACCTATTACAAGTGTATCAGGTGTGTTGTTTAGTCTTAAGGGCTGTGACTGTTGGCACACTGGCTTTGTGAGATATGTGTTGCCGTGTTTTGTTTTGGGGTAGCGGCTGCTTGGGTGTCTGCTTTGGAGGTCTCTGCTGCTTGGCAGATCTTTATTTAGAGCCTCCAGTATGTTTTGTGTGATTATGTGTTTGGTTTGCTGTCGTGGTAGGTCTATGTGAGACTGGAATTGTAGTGAGTATGGTTTCCTTCTCCTCCTGACTGGTTATGCCAGTACTGAGTTGAATGAGCTTAGCCTCCAGTTTGGCTATATGGTTGCATCTCTCACATGTGTTGGAATTTGTTGGGAGGAGGAGAGGGTTGTCTGTGTACATGAGGCAGTTGTAACATTGCCTCAAGATTCCCAGATTCACCAGCTGGACCGGAGGAGATTGACAACTGACCTTTGGACATGCTAGAATAATATTGGGAATTCCTTAATAATTGAAAACCAGGGCCAGTGGGGAGTGAGGGTGTAGTGCTTTTAATTTTTAGTGCTGACTTATATAATTGCTTTAGTGAGCAAGTGCCAGGTAACTTAAGTGCAATGTGTTACAGGTAACTTAAATGCAAAATGACAAACAGTAACTTTCTTTCAAGTGAAACAAGGAAATAAGTACAGTAAGCAATGCAGATATCACTAGTGAGCCACAGAAGCTGAGAAGCAGCGTATTAGGTGGAATTAGCGTTCCAGGAAATAACAAGCAAACAAACAACAAGTATATAAACAAAGCTATATTCAGCAGGCCTGGATATAGTCTATCCTACAACAAACAAGGTGTACCAATTTCAGTAAGATACAGTTCAAATATTCAGGCACTATAAACCTCTAACCAGAAATTCCCAGCTCAGAAGGGCAGAGTCCAGCCTCTTCTCCCACAAGAGTGCAGACCACAAACCTTCTTAATGTAAAATAACTGGCCTGAAGCCCAAGTGCCTAAACCAGAACTAATACACTTTAAGAATAACAGACACTGGGCTCTCAATCAGCAGTTCCCAACTTAGAAGGATGAAAGCTACCTGTCCTGCCACCACAGTGCATGCCACAAACCTTCCTAATGTAAAACAACTGGTCTGGAGCCCAAGTGCTTAATCCAAAAGACTTAGAATGACAGCTAAACTTTAATCAAGTTACTACCACGCAGTAATAAATACAATTGAATACTTTAGAGAATGCCTGGATTAGTGCTCAAGTTACACAAACAAAGCTAGATCCAGCAGGCCCGAATCCAGTCTATGCCACAGCAAACAAGGCGCACCAACTTCAGTAAGAAGCAGTTCAGATATGCATGCACTATAAGCCTTCAATCAGAAATTCCCAGCTCAGAAGGGCAGAGTCCAGCCTCTCCTCCCACAAGAGTGCAGACCACGAACCCTCTTAATGTAAAATAACTGGCCTGAAAGCCTAAGTGCTTAAACCAGAATTAATACACTTTTAGAATAACAGACACTGAGCCCTCAATCAGCAGTTCCCAACCTAGAAGGATGTAAGCTACCTGTTCTGCCACTACAGTGCAGACCACAAACCCTCTCAGTGCAAAACAACTGATCCGAAGCCCAAGTGTTTAAACCAGAAGGCTTAGAATGAGTTACACCAAGCAGTAATAAATACAATTGAGTACTTTTAAGATGATGCAAAAGTTAAAAAAAGTAGGTAGAAACACAAGTACAGTAAAAGCAGATTCAATTTTTTTTTTTTTTTTTTTTTTTTCTGAACAAGTGCTGAGATCAAAGAAACAGATTTGAGTGCTGAAACTAGAAAACTGGCTAGTTATAGAGAAAAAACTAAGCTAGAAGGCCTCCCTCCAACACAGAAGGGCCTGGGGGCTCACAAGCCTACAAATAGTCTATACCACTAAACAGGAAAGGCAGGAAACAAGCTTAAATTTTTTTTTTTTTTTTTTCTGTTTCCCAGATGCTCTCTTTGTACACAGTAGGAGTGCCTGAAATCAGAATATGATCTCACTGCACTCAGTTGAGTGAGCAAATGAGATGGGCCCAGAAGGAGGCCCATTGTACTCTTTTACCTTATCAGACCCATCTTTGAATCCAATGCCCCCTTTAACATGTGCAAATCCAAGCATATTGCCAACTGGAAAGGCCCCAAAGACTTCCAACCAAGAAAATTAAACGTCTTTAGTCTTTCAATTACCCAATAGAATAACATCACTCTCTTTATATTCAGAAGCCTACCGGCTGATCTGAAATGATATGTGGCTTTCTTTTTCATGCCATGACAGTTCTACTCTTATTAGACCTCTTATTATTTATTTATTTATTTTTTTTTTTTGCAAAATCATTGGGTCTGTAAACACTCACAGATAGGACCTAAATCTGCAAAAACAAATAAACAAGACTCACTAGAGACAGGGAGATTCCAAACTCAATGTATTCCTCGCCAACAGAATAATGTACTACTACATGTCACAGTACTACTTAGCCTACATTTAAGGCTAGTCTTGATGACTGGATGGGTAGACACTAATTTGCACTTGAGAGATCATGTATGGTCAAGCTTAATTTGGGAGCTGAGCACTACTAAGAGCTAGAAAACGGTGGCAAGTTAAATTTAAAATTAAACTTAAAGTGAGTCTGTTTAAAGGTGAATATGGCTATGCATCTTATGAGCCATATGATGATTTGCCTAACATTGTTCCTGTTTTCAAACACTTCTATGATCCACATGTTGTTCTATATGATAGAAAACCATCTGTGTGTTCCCATTTCAGTGTTGACTCTTTCTTATATGTAGAAGCAATTATTCATAGACAATCCAATATTACTTTTGGCCATTTTTTTTTTCAGATTTGACATGTTTTCGTAGAGAAAGCTTCTCTCTTTGTTTTCAGTATTATCGCTTTCAAAACAATATACTTGTGCAGAAAATAGTACTTTAGATTACTTTTGATTATTAGCAATCTACGGTGTATCATTGACAAACTGCATTTCAGAAAAGTCCATTAATCATGTGCTGTCCTCCACTATCAAAACAGGACAGAAAATGTTCATATCTTGTAAGTTATTGTCAATAGCTACTTTGCACATAATGAGTTCTTGAGATAACCATTTTACAAGGACTCTGCATCAGCCCAGCATTGGAATACCAGCCTTACCCCACTCCAGCATTGGTGCTAACTTCTGCTTTTCCCCTGGTTCAAGGTATTATCTCAGGATACTGACTAGCCTTTTACAGTTGGCTTATCCCCAACCTAAATCTCTGACCATGACCACCTCAAGTCAGACCCAAGTTCTATTTTAGTTCAGGGATATCAGCCTTTGGCAGCAACTACCTTCATCCTAGCACCATCCGAACATTAACATGTCCATCAACGCAGAGACCTTACACCTCTTTGAAAGTTACTGAGTTTTCCTCAGCAGATAGCAGGAAATGAAAGAAACACTACATCACCTTGCCTGTTTCATCCTTTGCAAGAAGTTTAATTTTCCTCCTTGGAGTCCAGCCATACATCTTTCTTGGAGACACTACCACTAAATGCTGATGAGAAGGATGACTACTACCAGTTCCCCCACCTCATGGAACTCACAACCTCAATGGGCTTCTTAACATTGTACAAATTCAGAGTCAGTGGCTATGAGCTGAGGTCATATCAACCTAAATCAACCTAAATACATTTATAGGAAGTGTGTAGGGCCCTGGATCAGGCTTCAGGAGTGGTTCCTCTCAAGAAACATCAGTAACATAACCATGAAAAGAACAATTTGCAGAGATGCTTTTAGCCTTTTATTGCACGTTCTGGTACCTCGGCCATTCACCTTTTTGGTGATTGTGAGTTGGTTGTATTCATGAGTGGTTACCCCTTATTAGATACATTCCTGGATGTCATGAAAGTTGTCTGGGAGCATCCGAACAATGTGTTGCAGGTTCTCTGGAGACAGGACAACATTTCAGGCCACTCATATTAATGGATACCCCCCAGACAGACACTAGTGTCAGTGGCAGCACTGAAATACAAACTTGCCCACTCAGAAAAAAAAACCCTCTAGTGTCTGAAATTCATATAAGGCAAATGTTCATATATGCTACCTTATCAGTGTAGGTGCTAAACTGCAAGAGACGTATGGCCTAGCAATACTTTGCTATATTTACTCTGATGAGTATTCAAAGTGTGACCTAAGATGATTGTGAGAAAATGTCACATCAGCATGACCCTTTTTTTCCCGGAAAAATAAATTACGTGACAGGGGTAATACCTTGGTTAAATAAAGCAAATAAGTAATTAATCTAAACTATTCCTGCAAAATTTGTGTAAGCCATGGTGGTGCAGCGGTAGCATTACAGCAAGAGGTTCTCCCGTTTGATTCTCGGCTGAAGCACCTTCTGTGTGGAGTCTGCACGTCTTCCCTGCATTCGAGTGGCATTCGAACAACATGCATAAATGGGAGTGCCTTCGTCGAAGGTTGGGCATCGGGCTGGCACCTCGGCACCATAAAAATCTACTGCCAATCCTTAGCGGACTAGAGTTCCACTGTGGTGACCCTTAACCGGGAAAAGCCAAAAGAAGAATAACAACAACATTCCTGCAAAATTTGTCTTTATATTATTGTTTTCTACTCTGCTGTATAATTCACATTTTGGCTGAATAAATACATTTTCACTTGTTATTTATGCAGTGGAAGCCATAGCTCTGACCCAGCTGAATCCTGACAAATGGGTTGCAAAGTAGAGGATACAGCTGTTATAGCTGTTAACAAGGAATCTGATGGACATCCTTGTTGACTGCACTGTTTGAATCAGCTGTGACATTTTTAAATACAAACACAAGCTTGTGCCACCAAGGGGAACTATCTAGTCCCAGTAGTGAAGCGGTGTCACTGCCACAATCCATATCAGCAAACTATATTCTATTAATTCTCAAAGATTAAGGAAAATGAATGCCTCCACTGCTTCCATTACCAGATCCCACATGCTGCAAGTCTCCTTTGCTTTTGGTGATGCATTGAGTAAGACAATAGAGTCAGGCACTGACATTAGTTGCATACTTGGCTGTGGCTTTACTACTTCTTCTGTGGATATGAAGACAAACTTTGTGAGCTTCTTGTTTTGTGAGGACACTGATATTCAGATCCAAAGTCAACATACAGTTGGAGGCCATGAAGAAGAAACTTCAGAAGCTAATTGCCTGATGTGTCATTTTTCCATAGTTATTCAAGGTCCTTTCAAATGGCACAAAAACCCAGTGGGTGCTCCAATTCCAATGTGCTAGGACAACTAAAAGTAGACTTGCAACAGAACTATGGTGGCCAGTTGTAAAAATGCAGTTTCAAAAATTCTGAGGCTGCTGTCATGGTGAAGAAAGAAGCAACACATCTTTTCTTAAAGGATATCCGCACTCTTGACAGGTTCCTGACCACACTCTGTCAAGAGAGGTGGCTAGATGTAGGTTTGCCATCATCTCTTACTCATTTTTTTCTTGTAGGCTTGCCCCATCCCCTTAGGGTAACCAGACTGCAAACCAGTTACTTTTTCATAAACAGCCACCCAACCAGTCCCAGCAGACTAGGGAAGAAAGGATTATCATTTCTGATTCTTTCTGGTAAACAGAAGGACTGGGGACATAAGGCCTGTTCTAGAGTTCAGCAGCATAAATCTCTCCATTGCAAGGCAAAAGATCTACAGGCCAGTCTTTTTCTCCTGCCCAGAGAAGATTGGACATGCTTTTCAGATTTTCAGGAAACCTACCTGCACATCAAAACCAGGAAGGCTTGCTAGTAATTCTTGCACTTCTAGATAGGTTAAAAAACAATTCCAACATATAACTCTTCCATTCATTCCCTCTTTGGTTCTAAGAGGATTCATAATCTACATGGCAATAGTAACTGGTAACTTAAGGACCAGCAGCATTTTGGTGTTTCTTTACCCACAAGATTGGTTACTGCTGTCAGCTTTCCAGAACTAGTATCATGGTTACCATTTTTAAATCAGGTCTTACTCCACTCTAGTCTTTACAGAATGCTGTCTGTCTGCTGTCCTGGCTAAAGCCATCCTCTATGTCTATCATTTACAAGACGATCTGACCAGGTGACTATTCTCTCTCTCCTCTTCCTCTGAAATCCTAGGTTTGCCCAGTAATGAAGTTGCTGAGTTTTTTTTTTTTTGCAATATTCATCCTCAAGGTCCCTTACACTCATCACCTCATGGAAATCTCAATGTGGATCCCCAAATCTCCATGGTCCCAGAACACAGATTCCTTACAGGTTCCTTAAATGACTTGATTATTCTTATTCTAGCTTGCCGGAGTATAATCGTGTGATAGTTCTTGCTGGAACATCTGGTATGGTGCCATTTTAAATATCCTGCCTTTGGTCATAACCATGGATGCAACATATCTAAGCCAATTAGCCTGCTTCTAGTCCTATTCAATGTAAATGGCCACAGAGCACTCCCCACAGAAAACAAACTGGAGATGAGATGTCAGATTTGTACTGTAAAATGTAATACATGTCTGGACCAAGGGCTACATCTTGATCCAGCCAGGCAGTGTTAGTGCTGTAGCATATCAACAAGCAGGATTGTGTGTGTGTGTGTGTGTGTGTGTGTGTGTGTGTGTGTGTGTGTGTGTGTGTGTGTGTGTGTGTGTGTGTGTGTGTGTGTGTCTGTGTGTGGTTCCTGCTTTCTTTACATACACAGAGACCACGTTACTTTAGAAATGGGTCCTCTACCAAGGATTCTAACTGTCAGCAGTTCATATTAAGGGAACAGACTAATCTCTAGTCAGCAGCCTAAGCAGGGATCTGCCTTCCTTTCACAAATGGTCTATCTTCATCCCAAACTTCTCAATCAGATCTCCTTTCATTAGGGGATCCTTGTAGTGGAACTTTTTAATCCTCCAAAGAAAGTAGAGTGCAGAAATGTTCTTCCTCTCTCCTCCCAATTCCCAGGGTCAGAGAAGAGCACAGCAGCACATACCCATCCTTAGCCTTAGGGTCTCCAATATGCTTCCCTTGTTATTCCTTATTCTTTAATGCTATCTAGAGCCAAAACGTGACACTAATCCTTCCAGCCTTATTTTAACTAAGGCAAATATAGTACCCCCTGTCCTTCCATGCAGTGTCAACCCCCCACTGGGAGCAGACTTACCCAACATTTCTGTGCCACACCTGTCAGGATCAGTCATCTTCCCCTTACACTACTTAGGCTTATTGTATGCTTCCCCCAAACCTAGTTATAACCAGAGCACCAATTCTTTTGAAGGATGTCGATGATATTTTGGAAGCTGCTGAGAAGCAATCTATTTGGAAAGCCTATGACACCCAGTGTACGTTTCCTTCATTGATTGAAAGACAATGATTAGATTCAGCAGGAGTGCGACCTTGAACTATTTTGCAATGCCTGACCTTGTTTTACCAATAAGGTTTTTGGTAATTAAAATATAGTTCTCAGGAATTTCCAGGTTTTTACAACAGGATACACGATTCTTCTCTAGCCTCCTTACAATTTTATAAGACCTTTATGACAAGCATTTTTCACCTGTGGCTTTTAAACAGTCCCATTATACATGGGACTTTGATTTCATTTTAGAAGCCATAACACTCTCCCATTGATGCCATAAGTTTGACTTATGTCAAATTTCTTTGTTGTGAATGACTTTTTTTCTGGTGGCTATTTATTCTAGTCATTGCATTTCTGAATTTCAGGTCTTGTATGCTCATTCACCTTATATGTTTTTATTAAGAAAAAAACAAACAAACAAAAAAAACACAAATAGTTTCTTGTTTACCAACCTTTCCTTAATTGTTTAAGTGGCTTCTATACAAAATCCTTTTTTTTATTGTTCCATCCCTCCATTTTATACTTTCCAGACCTCTACAGTGTCCCCATCTATCACTGGGTCTACCAGCCCCACACTTCATTTATTGGTCTAACACAGAACAAGCTGGAACCGGTGTGGAACTTAAGGGCATCTTCGGAGTCTTGCTGGCAACTGCTTCCATAAGGGAGAGGGACTTTTGTGTTATGGCCTACCATCTTGTTCTTCCCCCTCCCCTAAGCCCATCTTGGAATCATCAGTGTACCAATCCCCTCTTCCTGGACTGTCACCCTTCAGGGAGTGCCGAGAAGAATGTCCCCCCCAGGATAGGCATGCCCGTTCCCCCCCATAACAGGGCCTCAAGACACTAAAGCTGCTAATTGACCCTGGGTCGACTGGGCCATATCTCTCCACTCCATGGAGCTGGACACTACTGTGTAGAATCTTAAGCAATCCGTTCAACTATATCCTTTCTTTCTGGCATATTTCAAGTCAGAAGAGCATATTCTCCATATCATGGATGACCATTGCCAACTCTGTCAACACACTTCTTGTAATAACAGAAAAAAACACTTGTTTTGATGTAAAGCTCCCCATATTTTCATTTCTTTTGCCAACAGCAATGAGGGCAAGAAGGCATACAATGTCTATCTAAGTGTATCTTCCTGTAGTACTGCCTTCTGCTATGATACATGCTGAAATACCGTTGGATCAGCTCCACGTGCCATTCTGCAACAGCAGCATCCATGTCTGTTATCCTTTTCAGGAGTGTACTAGTGCATGATATCTCTGAGGGTGCTGCATGGACTCCCCCCACTCTTTTGCCAAGCATTATAAATTAGATGTAACTTTCCAGTGTAGAACTTTTCTACAGTCACCTAGCTGCAAGAGGCCTCCAGCCAGAGATCTTTCCTGAGGTGTTGCTTGGGACTTTGTACTAAGGGTATCCTGCTGCCAGACTGTGTCAGTACTGGGTGTAATTTTTTCTGTAAGTTACTTGCCATAACTTCAGCAACACAAGATTACACCAGCAGTGGGCTGGATCCCCTCCCACCATTTCCTAAGCAATTTCTACATTGTTACAGAGTAGATTATTTTTACTTGTTACCCGGTTTTGTTATAATAGGATTTGCACAACAATTAGAAAATACAAGGAATTTTTCTCCATGTCACATGCTTGCAGTGTCAATTTGGTCGTGAAGATGAGTTGGGTTCTATAAACAATTTTTATTGAGCTGTCATGCAGAATACGGGAACAAGTCCTAACAGAAGCTCCTTTCACTACTGTTTCATTTTGAGTACCTCAGATAATGTTATTGTCAACTGTAGAAGATTATTCTAATGTGAATATAAAAATCCCCACAGTTAAAAGTAGTAAGATGTTTTGGATTATTACAAAGAATTTCTATACTTACAGATAATTTCAGAATATATTTTCCTGTTGTTTTAAAGAATCAAGTGTTTGGAATTCCTCTCCACAGGTAAGAGGTGATTTTCTGGTTTTAATAATTATGTTGTTCAGAAAGCAAATTAGAATGTAGTATGGTTATATTTCAAATTTCTTTTATCGGCATGTTAATAACCTCCTGAAAAAAATACATGTTGGCTTTGATAGTTTGTCCATCCACTAAAGAGACAGGGTCTTACAACTAAATACAAAATCCACATTCTTAACAAGGAAAGCATATTGCTTTTGCAGATAATGTATGCATTGATCTCGTGTCAAAAATCTGATTGTGATGCCATTGTTGAATACTGTAAAATAACAAGCTTAATTTCATGCAAAAAATATTGATCATATAAATGACACAATTCTTCAAATACTTGTCTATATACTTAAACATTTTAATAAAACTTACATAATTAAGATAATAAGGGTGGTAAACAGCGACAAATATAATGGTACAAAACATACATTTGACATTGTGCTTGCTGGGAAATAACACTTGATTCTTACATGAAGCTAAATGTCATCTCTGATACATGGGTTTGGCAACAATAAGAAAAAAAGAGAACCGGTGTGCTTTACCTGGGCCACCACTCTTCCGGGTCATGTGACTCCCAGTGACAAATGGAGTCTTTCTTTGGAGTTCTGTCTTCTACAATGCAGACTCTCAGACACAAGTGTTCTTCCACAAAACTTACAGTTTTGGTTAACAACAGAAATTAGAGGGGAGTGTTAATTACTGTGGGAAGAACTTCTCTTTAACTGGAATACCTACAGCATGTAGTCCACTTATTGTTACTGAATATTCTACAAGGAGTAAGCTTGGTTTTACAGAATAATGGTGTGGATTGTTCTACACCCATGCTTCATTTCAGGGATTAATAATATTGACAGTTAAATACTACATTAATTGAAAACCAGGATGAATACGTTCTCAATTTTTGTACAAATGAATGTGTGCCTTCAAGCAAGGATTCACAAAGACCCTAATGTACTGTTTATGTAAATGCATTTTGCTAACAGGAAAATACAACATTCTTTAAAAGTTATTATATCGAAAGTGTACAGTAATTTATGTTAGCCTTTAGAAAGTGAGAATTAATCTGTTTTGCCACAACTAAATGGTTAAAAGTACACAATAAACATTACAAAGTAAAATGTGCTGTTTTTTTTTCTGTGTTTAACTTTGTTATTGGAAAATCAATGTCATTTGAATGTTCTTGTGATAGCTTACAGCACAACTGTATAATAACAGACTCTGAACATCCAGAGTAACTCTCGCATTGAATTTGTTGTACAGTCTAAAGCAATAATTGAATATTAAATGAAAAATAATTTAAGAAGAACTTTTCATTACAAAGTACTAACAGCATAAACAGTTGTATTTCATTTTGTGATACAAAAGTAGTACAAAGGGTTCTACTTGGACTATCAGGAGGCCATATTGATCTGAATCTACCACAGATGACCTTAATGCCAACCAGTAGACCACCAAGATAGACGCAAACACATACAATTATATAAACTGTGTTTTGCAGGGATGAAGGCTGTGCACCTTTCACTCCCTGATGTAGGGTCTCTGTTCCATACTCCAACTCTCTAAATATACTCCCTCTGAGGTCACATTAACTTCAGGAAGATAGAACAAATGTAATTTCATTTTTTTCTTGTTTGTGTAAACTCAGAGATTAAGGGTCTGGGGCAGACACTCCATGTTGTGAAGTGCAGGGAGATTTAGTTCTCTCTCTCCTGCAAAAAGCACTTCAGAGTTAGTCCCCGATAAGATCTTAATAATAGTGACAATGAGGAGTGAGAAATTTCAGTGGTTTGTCAGCTAGGTATTGCTCTACCAACCAGTGGTATGACAAAGCACACCCACAAAGAGAAAGGCTTGTGTTGTGATCCTGTCTATTGATAAAGTTGCAAGGCATTAATATTAAAACAAATGTGCTATTCTAAATCAATACAAACTGTAAACACAGGGAAAAATATGAAGATTTTTTTAACTGTGCCATCCAGTGAGTGTTGAGTAAAAGGTTAAAATATTGTAAAGGACATTACATATCTGTGTTGTTGTGGCCAACTTAATGTGTGGAATATTATTAAAGAAATTAAAACTGCAGCTGTATACAGTACTTGGTGCATTCTGCAAAGGAAACTGAATGATGGTGCAAGAGAAGATACTAACATAATTTTAATCACTACTTAAAAAAGAACTACAGAACAAAAAAAAATCTATGCTTCGATTAAGAATTTGGCAGAGCCTTTATATACAGTTTGATGTGGGGAATGAAAGAATTCAAACTATTCCAAACATGTTTCCATTCATATCGAACAACAATTTATATAAATACAGGCTAATTATTTCACCAAGTAAATACAATAATACTTAATAACATTGATGAAATTCCCTGAAGGCTGTTCAGTTTCCAGAAGGAATTGTTTCAGATTGTTAATACAAAGGTCTGTGATGAAGTACTTTGGTAGAAATCTATCTGAAATTAGTGAACTGGTATCGGTTAGTCTTCCTTTTGGTATGATTAGTCATATTCATTTAGGATGCAGCAGTGTAGAGCAACAATAGGTATTCCTCTATTTTGGGCTGTCTATCTTCTCCTGACGTCTCCTCATGATTTCTTGCAGTTCTGAGTCTCCCTGATTTTTCTGTTAAAAAAAGGTTGTTTTAGTAATGTTGTATTGGGAATGACATTCTTTACAAAAATCGGAGTTGCATACTTTCACAGTCAGCAATAAATCCTTAGCAAACATAAATAAATAATGAGAAAATGCAATACTTATTAGTATGATTATAAGGAACCAGAAAAAATAATAAACATTGCTATTAAGTGAACACTTTATATAAAACACTAATTATGGCAGAAAGAACAACACTACTATAAAGTTAGGCTTCTTACTGTAATGTCTCCCTTCAACACTGGAAAGACAGGAAATGACATATGACAGCTCTGGGATATTACAAGTTATTCAGCTAGATGACTTTATATTTTATCTAAACTCGTAACCAAGTTTTTAACACGCAAAAGCATAAATAATATAGTGTATAAAACCAACTAAAATGTTTACCATTGCAAAATACAGACTATTAGAAATGGCATAGGCTGACAGTACATGTACATGCTATCAAATTTGCTGTTTGGTGGTGATGGAGTGATCGGGGGGGGGGTCCCACTTCACTGAATTTATTCAAAGGGATCCAGCAGAGAATGCAAATGACAAAATTATTGTCCATGATCAGGCAACAGTTTCTAGAACTATGTATTAGAAAATTTCTGCTGATGCTATTATGCAAATCTATTATTCTTTATACACTGGGTGAAAGTATGGAGGTTCTACAAATAAAATCTTCAATAAAATGTACCAATATGATTGCTGAACTGAAACAATGTTTCTTATCAGATGACCTTGTCTTGAGCATTTTATATATATATATATATATCTAGCTATATATATATATATATATATATATATATATATATATACACATATAGATTCATAGGGTCATAGATTAGTACTACGCTAACTGCCTATGTGGGCCATTCTGTAAGGTGAACACCTTAACCATTATGCCAACCCCCTCCCCAAGTAGTATATATATGGGAGTACTTCTGTTTATCAAAAATCACGTTTTTGTAAAACAGAAAGCCAAACCCACTTTAGCAAAAGTACATTTAAATGAAAGTGCACTTTCGTGAACACCGATTTACCAAATCAGAAAAAAAAGAAACACACTAAAAACACACTTGTGTAGGGGGCAAGCCAACCACACCCTCGCTCTTTATATATGCCAACTCCGAGATTGCACTACAGTGGGGAAAAGGATATATTTCCTTATTCCCACTATACCATGCTTTGGTGAATCGGTGTTTGCAAAAGTACACTTTCATTTAAGTGTACTTTTGCTAAAGTGGGTTCGGCTTTCTGTTTTTCGGAAAAGTGATTTTTCGATAAATAGAAGTAGACCCATATATATATATATATATATATATATATATATATATATATATATATATATATATATATATATATATATATATATATATATATATGTACACACACACACACACACACACACACACACACACACATAATTTAAACAGCGTAACATCCATCCATCTATCCATCCATCCATCCATCCATCCATCCACCCACAACCCCTTGTTTCCATTTTTGCACATGGTGTTGGTGTGTCACTTCAACAGTGATAATCAACTAGAGCCAAGATTTATACCATCGGGTGGCTAGCCCTGCCACAGCATAATATATAAACTCAAAATACCAACAAAATTG
>NC_056751.1:624776363-624871363 GCF_019279795.1 Protopterus annectens | reverse complement strand
CTCATCTCATAGTCCCTCAAAACCTACACCACCAAAACACACACATACAAACACAAAACACACAGCTACATTCACGGAGACTCTCAGTAGAAACCTGCCCAAGCAACAGAGCCTTCCAAAGCAGAAACGCAAACAACCTCCACCCCCCAACACAACCCAAATGACACATAGCCCACAAACTCAGTGTGCCACTCAACCACAGCCCATAAGGTATAACAATGTACCCAATACTCTAGTCATTGGTGACTCCATAGTCAGGCACACTGATGTTCCATTCACTAGGCTAAACAAGGAGAAAGTTACTGTCAGCTGCCTGTCAGGTCCCAGGATCCACCACATAATGCACGCACTCAGTTCACTTCACAACAAGTACAAATATGACTCTGTCATTGTCCATGTTGGTGTGAATTACCTGAGACATACCTCCCTGGACTACATGAAATGAGACATGGAGGAGCTCTCCGATCTTGTAGCCCAGGCAGGTATGACCCTAGCCCTGAGTAGCATCCTGCCATCACCCAGAATGATACCACAGTACAAGGACAAAATGATTGACTTCAACAATTGGCTAAGTTTCTGGTGTTATTCTAAGGGGATCCAGCATCTGTCTGCCTGGGATGACATGATCGACAGACCACGATGCTTTGCCAGAGATGGCCTACACCTGTCACCTTTGGGATTCTGGATACTGGCTAAGGCTCTTGCCACCTCTATAGTGCCTTTTTTAGGAAAGGTTCAAATGACAAATTCACCACCATAACAGATACAAGCAAGCAAAATCTGAGGGTATTGCTACTCAATGCTAGAAGTCTAAATCTCAAAATGCACTCACTCGAGACACTCCTTAAAATGAAGAACATCAACATCTGTACAGTGTCAGAGACCTGGTTCAAGGCTCCAGAGAACACCCCTGTATTACCAGGCTATAATTCATACCACACTTTTCGGCCACCTAACCTGGACTGAAACACTAAAGGCAGAGGTGTGTCCATATTCATTAAGGATATCCACACCTCTAGGCTAGTTGCCCAGCATAATGCATCCGAGGTTATCCAAGCCCAACTAACTCTGGGCAAGACCACAATCCAAATTGTAGCTTGCTACAGATCCTCCACCCTGCCCCAGGATTCCCACTCCTCATTTCTTGATACACTGGAAAATATTAGGGTACAACCCAACACGCTAATAATGGACGATTTCAACTACCCCACCACTAACTGGGAAAACTACTCATGTTCCAACTCTTTTGCTCAACGTTTTCTGGAATTCATAAATTCCAATGCCTTGGATCAACTTATCCACACCCCGACCAGGGGCAGCAGTATCCTAGACCTGATTATTACCAACACTGGTGACCAGTGTTCCACACCAAAGGTCAATTCCCCATTGGACAGATCTGACCACAAGCTAATCACCCTAGAAATCCACATCCCTCCCCCACCCCCAACTAGGGAAACTACTGTAAAAAAATTCTCCAAAGCCAACTTCACGCTTCTTAAGACAGAATTGGCAATCTTTGTGACACCCGTGCAGATGGACAATAGAGGTACAACTGCTGAATCCTACACAAATGCACTTTATAGGTTCATAGATTAGATTCATAGATTAGTATTAGGCTAACTGCTCTTGCGAGTCATTTTAAGCCTAGCCAGTTATCCCTTGTGAGACTCGAACCCTGCACCTTGTGCTTGTAAGGCAAACACCTTAACGACTAGGCCATCCTCCCACTTACATGAGTGCATGGATCATGCTATCCCTAACAGAACCAAGATGCTAGTCTCCAAAAAATGAAGCCAATTTGGTGGTCCCCTGCCGTAAACAAACTCTGCAACAGAAGAAAGAAACTGTTGCAAAAAAGAGCAAAATCCCATGACTGGAGGAACCCCCTGGTCAGCCTCAGTAAGTAGCTGAGATCCCTCATAAAATCCTCCAAAGCTAGTTACAAAAACAAAATCGCCACTGATTCTAAAGACAACCACAAAGCGTTCTATAGCTATGTCAAGAATCTCAATGGCAACACTCAGATCTGCTCTGAGTTACAGCACAATGGCACTAAATATACAGAACCAACTGATATTGCCAACATTCTGCCAGATAGGTTCAGTGCTAAGTTTACCCCCTCTCACCCCCTAAAGGACCCATCTCTATACCGGAAGAATGCAAAGTTCCTCTAATCACGGCTGCACAGGTAAAAATCACACTGTCCAAAGCCATGAACACAGCATCCATGGGACTTGACAACATCCCAGGCTGCGTTCTACATGAACTACAGAACGAACTGGCACCCCACCTAAGTACCATGTTCAATCATAGCCTCACCTCAGGCTTTGTGCCCACTGAATGGCGCACAGCAACAATTATCCCTCTCCACAAAGGGGGTGCCACCACAGATCCCGGGAACTACCACCTCATTAGCTTGATGAGCCTGGTCTGCAAGGCCATGGAACCTATCATCATAGAACTTATAAACAAAGACATTGGTAATCTCCAAACTCTGGACCCTACCCAGTTTGGGTTTGTAAAAGTCAGATCATGTCTCCTAAACCTGATAGACTTCTTTGAAGCAGTCACCAAAGCTGTAGACGAGGGTAAGATGGTTCACACAGCCTATCTAGATCTCGCCAAGGCTTTCGACACCATCCCCCACTCTGGAATTACAGATAAACTCACTAAACTACGTACAAATCCCTATGTCACAAAATGGGTTGCCAACTGGCTCATGGACAGAACCCACACTGTTAAAGTAGCAGACTCCAAATCTGACTTCAGACCAGTGACAAGTAGAATACCACAGGCTTCAGTTCTGTGTCCTCTCTTGTTTGGTATCTACTTCTGTGAAGTACAGGCTAACACAGAAGGTCTTTGGCTAACAAAGTTTGCAGATGACTGCAAACTAGGAGCCATAATCGAAACTCCTAACAATGTGGACATCCTACAAAATTGCCTCACTGAGACAGATGCCTGGTGTCAAAGCCATGGCCTGAAGCTCAATGCCAAAAAGTGCATTGTCATCTCTTTTGGTAAAAACTCTGTACCCATGAACTACCACATAGGTGGTAGTCTACTTAACACCAAAAGTGTGATAAGAGACCTTGAGACACAGGTGGACAGTAGTCACTCCTTTGATAATCACATCACCACAGTAGTCAGGAAATCCTTCTACTTGACACACCTCATCACAAAAGGTTTCTCATCCAGGAAGAAAGAGGTCATTGTTCCCCTCTACTCATCACTCATTAGACCCATTATAGAGTACAACGCCCCTTTTGGTATGTACCTCACAAGACATCTACAACAACTGGAAAGGCCACAGAAATACCTCACAAAGAGGATTGCCAGCCTTAAACAGACGCCGTATGCAGACCATCTTAAAAAACTCCAGCTTTACTCCATCACATATCGCCTACTCAGAGGCGATCTCTGCCTAACATACAAAGCTATGTCAAACACAGAGCTGTTGGACATGCTCCACTTAAAGAAATCCCAATCCCTCTGAGCTACACGCGCTAGGGACCTAAACCTGTTCACCACAATAAACAGAACATGCTGGTGGGATAGATTCCTGTGCCAGAGACTCTCCATACTCTGGAACAAACTACCTATCTATATCAAACAAAGCTCCTCATTAGCACTCTTCAAGAAAAATCTTGATAATTGGATGAGAAATAGGAAATTCACCCCAGGGATCACTTCTGTGGCTCTGCTCAACAGTGGCACAGGAAAATAATTTTCTTGGATGGTGAAAGCCAGGGTACCTTTTTGGCTAGGCTTATATATGCCCTAGGGGCAATAGTCTAGTACCTACCTATGAACCTATATACAGAGAGAGAGAGAGAGAAAGTGATCAAGAGAGAGGTCTTCATTATATTTATATATATTGATTTATGTACATGTGTATGTATGTATATATATATATATATATATATATATATATATATATATATATATATATATATATATATAGAGAGAGAGAGAGAGAGAGAGAGCATGTATGTCTGTACATACAAAAGTATGGGATTAAGCCAGCTGAACAAATGAACAGCCTGTATGTCCCGCTGGTGACTGAAAAAGGAGAAAACTGCAGCACTGACATCATACTGGAGTTTTATATAAACCCCTTTATAGGGGGAAAATGTACACAGCAATGATACAAAGTATAATTAAGTTGGCAGAGAAATGAGAGGTACAACTGATGGGGTATGAGGGGACCTTTATATGCCATATGTTAACTACTGCCCTTGGTTCAGCAACATCTTAGAGTAGGATCACGCCTGAATTCCTCAAACAGTTAGTATTAAAACTCACCCAGGAGTCATCTGTCTCAGATATGATATTCATAAACACTGGAATGAGAGGATTTCAGATGTCATAGTGGAAAGTTGATTGACAGCAAATGATTGCTGCATTCAGTGGTTCATAATGCATTTAAATGAAACCAGTCAGAAGTTAGAGTTTCAAACTTCAGGCAGGCAGACGTTGGGAACAAGGCAGGTATCTTAGGAAAGGTCTAGAACAAAGACAAGAATGTGGTGTGAGAGACCAGTGGGAATGCATCAGAAATGACACATATACATCTGGTGGCTTTAAGCAGTGTATGGAACACATGGCAGGAGGCAGAAAGGGGGGAATCCTGTTCTTACACCTCTGCAATATCAATGAAATGGGTGTAGACAAACTATGATAGAGTCCTGAGTAGACCAACAATGGAATATCACTCAGGCGTGCTCCTGAATTCCTGATGGTGTATGTAATTAATTTGCTTTCTTCTTTTCAGACCTGCTCCAATGTTTCAAGAGGATAAAGGAGCACAGGCACCAGTGAACACCTGACAAGTGCCAAAATATCCAGCATTCTTGTAGGCAGTAAGTGTGGAAAAATGTATCTGATGGAACAGTGAATACGAAATGATGGATCTGATGGAATAGCGAATACGAAATGATGGATCTGATGGAACAGTTAGTGTGAAATGATGACTGCAATGCACAGTAAGCATGATATGATTGAAATGATGGAGCAGTAAACATGATATGATGGATATGTGTTTGGCTTACTACTGACAGGGCTTAGGCTTAAATTTATAGGTGGATTACTAGGTTAGCGGCCCTACAGCCTTTACAAGCCTAGCCATGTTAATCTCAAGTGTCCCCATTTTTTTCTTTTTTAGGTAGTTTAGAATAACTTTATGAAAATAGAGAGTCTGTGATCAACACCGGCTACCCCTGCCCATGAGGGACATGGGTGCCACCCCAGGGGCACATTTGCAGTCTCCCATCCAATTATCTACATTGCATTTGAATAGGGTCAGTGAGGAGCTCTGTTTTACATGAATAAGGAGTTTATTCCAGGGAAATGGCAGTCTCTGGGAGACATATCTGTCTCACCAGCATGATCTGTTAATGTCATAAGCTAAGTTGAGATCTCTGGAGTGAGTGACTCTTCAGCCATTTGACTTGCAGATGTGCAGAATTTCCATTAGGGCAGGGTTGGAGATTGCCCTAGGCCAGGCAAAAGTCACCTCTCAGCAGCCTATAAGATGCAGAGTAAAGTGAAAGGGCTTCAGCCAGTCCATGTAGGTCATGGTTTGGAGTCTCCGTATTTTCTTAGTGAGAAACCTCTGAGGTCTCTCCAGCTGTTGCAGGTATCTGGTGAGACAACTACAAAAGGGTGCATTACACTCTATTAGTTGTCTTATGAAAGTTGAGTACATTGGAGTTATAGATTCCCTTGAACTGGATGCTATGCCCTTGCTCATAAGGCTTTCCTTACCACTGTGAAAACGTGGTGGTTAAAGTTCAGATTGCTATCAACCTGTGTTCCCAAGTCTCAAACCACTGGGTTGGAACTAAGGGGGTGCTGTCAATACTGTAATTTATAGGAATTCCATTTTGCCATAGGGAATAATAATGCATATTTTTGCATTTTGTTTTAGATCATGGCTTTGGCACAAATCATTTGTTTGTGTTAGCGCTTCTTGTAATATGTTGACATCGTTGGAGGACCCAATGTTTGCTCATAGTTTGCAATTATCAGTGAACTTAGTGAGCCAAAGGCCATCTACTTTCACCTGGACTTCTTAGAAACAGATGCCAGACAGTAAGGGGCCCAGCACAGACTCCTGTGGTACTCCACTGGTGAAAGGTCTACTGGTGGAGGTGGTGTCACAAATTTTGACAATGTGTGTTCTGTCAGTGAGCCAGTTGGCTACCCATCTAGTAATGTAAGGGTTAATCCCTACTTGGGAGAGTTTCTCGATGATGACAGAGTGAGGAATTGTGTCAAAAACTTTGACAAGGTCGAGATAGGCTGTATTCACTGTCTTACCTTCATCCATAGCTTTGATGACATTCTTAAAGAAGTCTACCAGGTTTAATAAGCATGATCTACCCTTAACAAAGACAAACTGGGTTGGGTCCTACATTTAGAGGTCACCTATGTCCTTGTAGATAAGGTCCATGATAATTCTTTCCATGGCCATACAGATGAGACTGGTTAGACTTTTGGGTCTGTAGTTCCCACGGTCAATTGATGCCCCCCCCCCTTTGTGCTGGGGGATTACTGTTGCTGTTCTCTATTCTGCAGGCACATAGCCAGTTCTCAAGCTATAATTAAACAGAATGCTAAGTGGGTCTGCTAGTGCTTGTTTTAGATTGTTTAGTAAATGACCTGGGATATTATCTGGTCCCACTGAGGCCATATTTTTGTCCTTGGTGAGTGCAGAGATGACATTTCTCTACAGATACTAGGCAAAGGACTGGTATCAGGTATGCTTTGGGATAGGTGGGAATAGGGTGTGAAGTTTGCACTGAATCTGTCAGATAGCAGGTTGGCGATATCTTCCTGTGTAGTATGAGTGATCCCATCTACAACCAGGTTGGCACATAGTTGGGCATTCCCTTTTAGACTTCAGACATAGTTAAAGTTAAAGAATGCCTTATTGATTATCCTTGGCTAGGGATATGATTTTAGTTTCGTAATTTGCTTTAGAAGACTTTATAAGATTTCTGATTTTCCTTTTAAGGCTTAGGAGTGAACTCTTCCTCTGCAGAGTGATATCCCTCTTGCTTTTGGGCAACAGTTTCTTCCTCTTGTTATATAATCCATTTATACTTGAAGTCTACCACGGTGGCTTGTTTTTATGGGAAGAGCTAGTTTTGATCTGGTCAGGTACAGCAGAGTTTATGCAGTTGCTTAAGAGTTTGTACAGGGTGTGACATCCAGACAATATCCTACTGAACTGCCACTAAATAATGTGATGTCTCCCACTAGCCTGGGTTAGTAACTAAGGAGCTTCAATCCTCATTACTGACTCCAGTGTGAGACTGTCACTTAAACAGGAGTAATATTCCACAATTTTCCCCTAAGAGCACAACAGGAATATGCTCTATAACCTGAGACTGGATTGTACACCTTTGTCTATCCCTAATGTAACTCCTCATTACACACTCCAGACCAATGTGCCCCAGTTTAAGACCTCTGATACACTTACACTTAAATAGATTAAATCTCGCACATCCAAACACTTCTGAGAAAGTCTGACACAGATTTCCAGTGGTGTCCCTTCCCCAAAATAATAAGGTAACACACTGCCACCATCAGAGGTCTTCATACCCTTTTAAAATTGTGTACAGTTATGAAAATTAAATATTAAAATAAATAGTAGCAAATGACCTAACTAGCCAGGCTTTTGGAGTGCCCCTGCAAATTATCAAGGCAAGTATAAGCACTCCCTAATTACTAAAGAAAACACTGATTGACCAGCCACAATGTAAGTTAATAAAAAATATTTAATAATGAGCAAAATTATTAAAAAATATAGAACAGTAATTTGCAATAAACAGAACGTAATCACGAGGAAAATGGAATCAATATTGAAGGATAGAAATCCAACATTCAGAAAAACTCTAACTGAACTAACTGGTTAGTTATAATTGTCCTTCCTGACTAAAGAACACTGTCCCTGATCTAAACTAAATTACTACAACTGAGCAAAGTCTGGCTTAAAGTTCTTGGTGAGTTCTTTTGGTATCCACTGCACAACTCATAACTGGCTGTTAACTGCAACTGACAACTGTAACTGTAACTGACAACTGACTTCAGCAGGCTCTTTTATAGACTAGCCTAACTGTCATGACTGTTCAAGTTCTAATTTTCATTTCATATTTTGAAAATCAACCAACAGCTGTTTACTAAAGTTCCTTTCCGTCTTTCAGCTTCTGACAGTAACACATAGCATCTGTCAACATTCCAATGACATCATCTGCAGATCAGCTGAATTTGAGACAGTTTGCCTTTAGAATCTTTCCTCACAAACTCACAAATGTGCAGTTAGAAATATAAAATGCCACTGTTCGAGTCTTTAAAACATTCTGTACAAACAGATTATAAATCAACATGTAAAAACTTATTTACAATATTATAGCTAGTCATGCTGGCATTTAATACACGGGTTAATCTGAAATTATGTACAAAACCTCAGTCAGACATGCTAGCACAAATAACAGTATCTAATTTCTTTACACAGGGTCATTTGCATACACTTGTGCATAGTGATCACTGGTGTCTGCAATTGTGGGTGGTATGAAGCTTTTTATAATATCACTTAGTACGCTGTAGTTAGCTTTGGTGACTTTTTTATGATTTTTGTTCCTGTGAGGGTGTTAGTTCCAGTAGTTACTTCAAATGAGACTAATTTGTGGTCTGACCTAACCAGGGAAGGTATCACGTGTGGGGAAGTACAGAAACCCCCCCATGTTGGTGAGTACTATGTCCAGAGCATTAGAGCCCCTAGTGGGGGTGCAGACTATCTGTTCCAGACCATTTGTATTAAAGTCCAGGAACCTCTGGGTGAGTGTGTTTTTGCTTATGTATGTCCCCCAGTCTATGGAAGGTTAGTTGAAATCTCCCATGACTAAGGTTTTGGACTGTATGGCAAGGAACACCAGTAAATCAAGGTATGGTGGTGTGCTTATCTGGTTCATAGTGGGGGATCTATGGCTAGCAATGATGTGTTATGGCACTTTCTCAATTGTTAATTGGACATGGAGTAGTTTGAGAGAGTCATGCTGTTTGACCAGTCTCAAAGTGTTCTTCTTCTTCTTCTGGCTTTTTCTCGGTTAGGGTTTGCCACAGTGTATCACCTGTCCGCTCATGATTGGCAGTGGAGTTTTACAGTGTCAAGTTGCCAGCCCGGTGCCCAGCCTTCCACAGAAGGCACACACGCACGCACTCATGCCTAGGGCCAATTTAGAGTATCCAATCCACCTACAGCATGTCTTTGGGATGTGGGAGAAAACCAGAGCACCCGGAGGAAACCCACACAACCACAGGGAGGACATGCAGACTCCACACAGAAGGCACCCCAGCCGAGGATCGAACCGGAGAACCTCTTGCTGTGAGGTGGCAACGCTAACCACTGCACCACCATGGCTGTCCTGACCAGTCTCAAAGTGTATTTGATTTTAATGAAGATGGTTACACTTCCACCTTTGGTTCCCTCATGCTTGTTTTGAGGTCTGAATGTGTGGATGGTATTGTAGCCTTGCATGGCCGGGGTGTTCTCAGCAACCCTGAACCATGTCTTGGGAACTGCACAGACGTCAGCATCCTCCAAGGTGAGGACTGCTTCCAGGGAGTGCAGTTTTGTGTTTAAACACCTATCATTAAGTAGCATGACCCCGAGTTTGTCTCAATTAGATTTTGTTACATTAGAAAATTTGTTGTTTTGACATTGCCTAAAAAGGCACTATGGTGGAGGCAAAGGCCTTTGTCAATATCTGAAAGCCTAGGGGGGACAGGTGCAGATCATCTCTAGCAAAGCAGTGAGGTCTGTCTACCATATTCTCCCAGGCTGACAGATACTGGATCCCCCTGGACTAACATCAGAAGCTGAGACAATTGCTAAAGTCAATAATTTTTTGTTTACATTGTGGCATCATCCTGGGCGACAGTAGGATACTGCTTAGGGCTAGGGACATAGCTGTCTGGGACACATAATCAGAGAGTTCCATCTTGTCTCTCTTCATATAGTTCAGAGAGGTATGTCTCAAATCATTCACTCCAACATGAACTACGACAGAGTCAAAATGGTACTTGTTGAGTGACTTGAGTGCAAGCATGATTTGTCAGATCCTGGCACCTGATAGGCAGCTGACCATGACCTTCTCCTTTCCCGTCTGGTGAAAAGGACATCTGTGTGTCTCACTGTGGAGTCCCTTATGACCAAGATGTTTGATGTGTTTTGCCTTAGGGTCTTATTTGTTGAGACATGGATGTGTGTTTTGATATGTGCATTGGTTTCTTTATGCTTAGTGGTAAGTGTGTGTGGTGTGCATTTGGGAGGTCTCTGTTCTTTTGGTAGGTTTTAGTGAGTACCTTTGCATACGTGAATTTATGTGTCATGATCTTAATTTGTGTGAGAGTCTGGTTTGTTTTTATGTGAGAGAACTGACTCCAATTCCACAGTGTATTTGTATCTTTCACACAGGGTGTTAAGTTTGCTTTATGAGTAAATGGTTGTCAGTATACAAGAAACAATTGCTACACTGTTTCAAGATGCGCATATCAATGAAGCTGGCTGGAGAAATGATGGGAAACTGCCCATCTGTTGTGGCAGAATTTTTCTGAATGTGGTCTTTGGGAAGGAAGTGGGCTAGCTGGACTTAGTTATAAACAAAAAAATGAAGCAGAAATTCAATTAAATAGTTAAAGTACAGTGCTGGCTTAAAATATACTTATTTTACAGGATGGGTTTCATAGACAAGTACTATGTAGACTCATAGAAAGAGAAAAGTAGTGCTAACAAGAGAAGCAGAGCTAGGCTGCATGGCAGGTGGTGCAGTGCTACATCAGGACATATAACAATGTGATGCACATCACAAGGCAGTCAGAATGGCATGTCTGAGTCAATGCATACTCATCAATGCAATGTAGCATCTCATAGCTGCAGCTCATGGTTATCTGTCACAAGGACAGCTTAGTGGTCATCGGATAGACCACTGTGGTTCTGCATATCAAGGTGCCAACCCTGTTCATTATGTAAACCAGTAGAAGATGGGGCAAATAAAAAAATAAGAAAGGGGAGAAGAGCAGCAGAGATACACAAAGGGTAGCCATAAGGCATCAAAGGTGGGGGGAAGGTAATTTTAGGGAATGAGACCCTTCTTTCATATATAGAAAATAAGATTCGGAAAGAAAGATAAAGTGCAAATGTTGTGGATGGGATAAAGGGAAAAGAGCAGTTAACAGGGGTAGTCAAACATAAAGCACAGACTTGGACAGACAGGGGCAGTAGACATAAACAATTGATAGAAAAGTAGATGGACATATATACACACACACAGAGGGTGGACAAATGATTTGGAGAGGTGGACAATGAACAATGAATGAGGAACGATACGAAATATGGGAACATGCCAGAATTGGGATAGGGTAGTGTCCTGGAGAGTATCAAAATCATGGTAACACTCATGAGGGGGGTCTGATGTTATGGGTTTATCTTCTGGTAGCCTGATTAGTGGTGCCTGCCAGTCATACAACTCCACAAGCTATGACGGTACTCCACATTGCTAAGGTGGGGATACAGTTCAGCCTCTACATATGATGCCAAGAGACTAGGGCAGACTCCACCAAGCCACATTCAGAATAGGAATCTTTCCTCCTTCCTCCTTATAAGCAACCATACAGGGCACCAGTGAACCTTCCTGGTGGACAGTGGTGACCCAGCATGAGATACTTTTGCCAATGCAGACCAGGGTGAGTGTGGCCTTATCTCCCACCCCCTCTTTCTTCACAACTAGACCTAAAGAAGGATGACAAAATGGTAGAAAATTACACGCATACATGTTAGCAGCACAATCAAAGTTGTGTACTAGAATGGCACTGACGTCATGCAGAGTGGGTGTGGGGCTCTGGGGCCACATATTAAGGCATGGCTACAGGATGTAACTATGGGGGGGAGCAGGGTAGTGCTTAGCACTAACTGTAGCTGATATGCGGATGCAGAAAAGTGGGTGTGAACCTCAGGTCATAGGTACAGTACAGAAACATGAAGTGGGAGGCTGTGTAAAGTATTAATTACAACTCAGACAGAAGCATAAGGGGGGGTAGCTGTAAGTATAGCTATCACACAGCATACCCTCCACACTGAATGACCAGACATATTCTGCCTACAGCTGTATGGGTACTGTTATGGTCACCTGAGGAAAGCAATAGCTGGAAAAGTTCATAACCCAGGAGAATGAAGTGCTACTGCAGGCTATGATGACCCCCACCTGGCAAAGCAGAAACAGAAAGTTGCCATGGGACCAGATGTGGCAGTGAGAAGCACATGATGTGAATGCTCAGGGTGGCCATAATAGGTCTCTGTAACAGGTTCAGTGAATGATTAATGATTATGATACTCCTTCCAAAGGAAAATGCATAGGACATTGCAATAGATAAGACCATTACAGTGAGAGTCACTGTCTGCAACACTAAAGAGAGGTGATCCACTTTCATCATAAAAAAGGCACCTGTAGATGTACAGGCTGAGCACACAGCCTCACCAGGGCATGCCAGATAACTTCTACCTGACTGTCCCTTGCAACCTTCACATCTGTTCCCTGTACACACAGTATCTGAAATGTTAACATACCAATCATAGATAGACATGAGGGGGAGGGTTAGGCACCATGACTACTCAAGTATCATCCCTGAAACGACTGACCCTTGGCATTAATCATGGATGTGCAGGTCAGTGATAACAGGCACAAATGGCTGCCACTACCACTCACAGCACTGAGGAAATGGTGAGTGTGTTCTGTAGATTCTGGGACACATGGAACAAGTGAACAGTGACCTGCAGTATAGGAAAATGCAGCACACAATGCTTCTGAAGTCACTGGGATCAAATGTTGCCTCCGTCAGTGACTCCATGAGACACATTTCAATGGCCCTCCTATCTGTCTCCAGACACCCTGTATGTCTGTGGGAGGGTCAGATCTGGGAAGGTCAGAAAAAGACTATCCCAACTTCTATTGATTAGACTAGAGAGATGGCCTCATTGTCGCGTGTTGTCACAGAACCTGGCACTCCCAATTGTGGATGTTGTCCAGGTTATGGCTGATTGTGGTACTCCTCTGGTTCAACTTCTAGGAAGCTTCATCAGGTTGCACATATACATTCCCATAGTTCTACTCCCTCCATGTCACTTGTGGGCATACAGGCTGCCAACAACGCTCATAGTCAACACCATTTAGTGGCAAATGTGCTCATCAGGATCAGCACAATATTCCATTATCCCTGCCATGGATCACATCAAGTAAAATACAGTGGGCAACCCTAACATCATGACATAACAGCTTGATCTACCCCTGGGGTATGTGATCTGTAACCAACCCACAATGTACCAGAGTGTACGGTTACCATGTTTACCTCCAATGACCCTCATCCATTGCATAGGACTGTAGTCACCTTTTAATGTGTCCCCAACAACCTGTGCAAGTGATAATGAATGTGCTCTGCCCACCGTCTAAACTGCATGGGTATGGTGATATTTGATGCACAGTGTGATCAGTCCTGCAGAGATGTGATTAAGTATGCATCACTATATTCTATATTATGTATATAATGGTTAATAGTGTGGACCATACACTGCTTCTTTGACAGTTGTTGTTGTGTCTTTCGGCTTATCCCAGTTAGGGGGCGCCACAGCGGAACTCCGGTCCGCTAATGTTTGGTAGTGGATTTTTACGTGCCGAGTTACCAGCCCTGATGCACAACCTTCAACGAAGGCAAGCCCATTCACGCATGCCTCAACACAGAAGACGCTCTAGCTGAGAATCGAACATGACAACGTCTTGCTGTGAGGCAACAACGCTACCGCAGCACCACTACCGCGGGTCGTCTTCTAAGAATTGTGCTCATCTTTGCCTCAGATGTGATACAGATGCCCTGACTTCCCACACTACCTTTCCACTACTAGTACAACTAGTGTGAAAGGTCCTGCCAAAACACCAAGCTGCTACTCCAACTGTTTATGCAATGCCATGTTGTACAGCATACACACACACACACACACACACACACACACACACACACACACACACACCAAAACTGCAGATTTCAGGAATGTATTACATTGCCCTGCCTGACAGAGGTATGTAATGAAGGTGTCCTTTGTGTAGGGTGAACAGCTGCTCAACCATATTAAGTGTTTTAGTATGAGCATTTTGTTATGAGCTGCATTGTAGACCTTTTCCTGAATGGTCTGAGGATCATCAATCACGGCTCTAGAGTTTATTTTGGAATCACCTGAAACAGACAACCTCTAATATAAACGTGGCCTACTCTCTGCTTACACAAAAAATAGTTCATAAATTATACTTATCAGCTGCTTCTTTTTGCTATAAATGGGTACTATTGTTAGAGAATAACATTTGTTTTAATAATGTGATAATCCGGGGCTATGAGTGCTAACTTTTGTACTGCTGCTGCCAAAAGACAAAGCAACAGAACCACCACTATGGGGTCAGAATCTCCCATTGGTACCAGGTAATCCTTAATGGGATATGACAAATGTGCACCACTTTCTTGGGTAACTACAACATGCCAATGAGCTTTACACTGTACAACTACAGGCCAGAATTATAATAAAAGGCTCCTCACAATTTCACTCACCACAGACGGAGCCCAGTACCTTCCAGTGTAATGTTACCAATATTAATTAAAACTCAGTAAAAATTATTTTGTACCCTTCACACACACACACACACACACACACACACACACACACACACACACACACACACACACACACACACACACACACACACACACATCTGCAGCTATAAGTAAGGCTGAATATCATCGGCAATGCTACTGATCTCTAACCTAAATAATCTATCAGTGTGTATGTGTGTGTGTGTGTGTGTGTGTGTGTGTGTGTGTGTGTGTGTGTGTGTGTGTGTGTGTGTGTGTGTGTGTGTGTGTGTGTGTGTGTGTGTGTGTGTGCACACACGCACATGTGTGTGCATGTATAAGCTGTTCGACTGTGTCCTCATACCCCAATCCTCTCCATCTTCATTCTGTTCAGTCTCTATTGTATGCTTCCTACTAGTCCAGTCTCCCTTTCAGTGCAAGGCCATGAAAATAAAAAGAACTCCCTGGTCAGCCTCAGTAAGAAGCTGAGATCCCTCATAAAATCCTCCAAAGCTAGTTATGAAAACAAAATTGCCACCGACTTTAAAGACAACCACAAAGAATTCTATAGCTATGTCAAGAATCTCAATGGCAACACTCAGATCTGCTCTGAGTTACAGCACAATGGCACTAAATATACAGAACCAACTGATATTGCCAACATTCTGCCAGATAGGTTCAGTGCTAACTTTACCCCCCTCTCACCCACTAAAGGGCCCATCTCTATACTGGAAGAATGCAAAGTTCCTGTAATCATGGCTGCACAGGTAGAAAACACACTCTCCAAAGCCAAGAACACAGCATGCATGGGACCTGACAATATCCCAGGATGCATTCTACACAAACTACAGAATGAACTGGCACCCCACCTAAGCACCATGTTCAATCATAGCCTCACCTCAGGCTTTGTGCCCACTGAATGGCGCACTGCGAAGGTTATCCCACTCTACAAAGGGGAGCCATGACGGACCCCGGGAACTACCGCCCCATTAGCCTGATGAGCCTTGTCTGCAAGGCCATGGAATGTATCATCATGGAACTCATAAACAAAGACACTGATAATCTCCAAACTCTGGACCCCACCCAGTTTGGGTTTGTAAAAGGCAGATCATGTCTCCTAAACCTGATAGACTTCTTTGAAGTAGTCACCAAAGCCATAGATGAGGATAAGGTGGTTCACACAGCCTATCTAGATCTCGCCAATGCTTTTGACACCATCCCCCACTCTGGAATTATAGATAAACTCACTAAACTAGGTATAAATCCCTATGTCACAAGATGGGCTACCAAATGGCTCATGGACAAAACCCACACTGTGAAAGTAGCAGACTCCAAATCTGACTTCAGACCAGTGACAAGCGGAGTACCACAGGGTTCAGTCCTGGGTCCTCTCCTGTTTGGTATCTACTTCTCTGAAGTACAGGCTAACACAGAAGGTCTTTGACTAACGAAGTTTGCAGATAACTGCAAACTAAGAGCCATAATTGAAACTCCTAACAATGTGTACAACCTACAAAAGGGCCTCGCTGAGACAGATGCCTGGTGTCAAAGCCATGGCCTGAAGCTCAATGCCAAAAAGTGCATTGTCATCTCCTTTGGTAAAAACTCTGTACCCATGAACTACCACATAGGTGGTAGTCTACTTAACACCGAAAGTGTGATAAGAGACCTTGGGACACAGGTGGACAGTAGTCTCTCCTTTGATAATCACATTGCCATAGTGGTCAGGAAATCCTTCTACGTGGCACACCTCATCACAAAAGGTTTCTCATCCAGAAAAAAAGAGGTCATTGTTCCCCTCTACTCATCACTCATTAGACCCATTATAGAGTACAACGCCCTTTTTGGTATGTACCTCACAAAACAGCTACAACAACTGGAAAGGCCACAGGAATACCTCACAAAGAGGATTACTGGCCTCAAACAGATGCCCTACATAGACCGTCTCAAAAAACTCCAGCTTTAGTCTGTCGCATATCGCCTACTCAGAGGCAATCTCTGCCTAAAATACAAGTCTATGTCAAACCCAGAGCTGTTGGACATGCTCCACAAAGAAATCCCAATCCCTCCAAGCTACAAGCTGTAGTGACCTAAACATTGTCACCACAATAAACAGAACATGCTGGAGGGATAGATTCCTGTCCCAGAGACTTCCCAAACTCTGGAACAGACTAGCTACTCATTAGCACTCTTCAAGAAAAATCTTAATGATTGGATAGGAAATAGGAAATTCACCCTGGGGATCACTTCTATGGCTCTGCTCGACAGGGACACAGGAAAATAATTTTCTTGGGTGGTGAAAGCCAGGGTACCTTTTTGGCTAGGCTTATATAGGCCCTAGGGCCAATAGCCTAGTACCTACCTATGAACTTATGAAAATATGGAAAACAGTGCCCCAAATCCAGTCTTACCAATCCCCTAAGAAATGTATACTTCACTTCAGCATCTCTTAGGTCATTAACATCTACTTTTGCTGGCAGTCAGTTAATGAGGTGACATGTTCCTGACTGCTAACAGGCAAGGCAGCAATTTTCTGGACCTCAGAGTGAAAATAAATAAATACCACCTCAGGTCTTCCCTGAAAATAGGCCAGTAGCCTAGTGGAACTAACCCAGTCAACACACTATAGCTAGATTAATTAACAAACAAAAACTAACTAATGAAATAGCTGTGAGAATGTAATGTAATTCAACAAATAAAGTAGCCTTTTGCTTTACTTATTCAGTTAAAGTCAGCCGCTTATTTGGTTCCCTAACAAATATTCAACTTATTTATGATAACCTGATACAACTGTAATCACAAACGGGTGCACGCTCGCAATGTGAATAGCAATTGGATGCAAAAAAATCTCACAGAAAAAGTATTTTGCAGTAGAGGCCAAGCCCTCATACCCCTGAATGTGGGGTGGCCCCTCCCATTTGCAGTAACTCGAAGCTCACACCATCATGGGGAATGAGGAATCCTTAGTACACCAGCAATTTAACATTCTAGGGAAAATCCAGCCAATCACACACAGTGAACACATCAATGAGTGTCAATCACTGGTGTTTTGGAAACAAGCCTGTCTCTTACCTAACTGCAGTACTGACTACAACAAATTCAGTACCACAGTTATGTTACATTGAAACAAATGAGGTGTGTGTAGTATGCCTTTCAAGGGCTGAAGACTTGAAAGATACAAGGTATCTCACACAATTCAGTGCCAACTTTATCCCTCTCCTCCCCCCTAAAGGACCAATCGCAGTACTGGAAGAATGTCAGGAACCCAGCATTACTGCAACACAGGTTAAAGCTACATTGTCCAAGGCCAAGAATACAGTTTCCATGGGACCTAATAATATTCCTAGCTGTGTTTTACATGAACTACAAAGCAAACTGGCACCACATCTGTCTGCTCTGTGCAGTCACAGCCTTACCTTAGGCTTTGTCCCTAACGAATGGCGCACTGCTACAGTCATCCCTCTCCATAAAGGGGGAGCGACTACAGATCCTGGGAATTATCATTCCATTAGCCTGACAAGTCTGATATGTAAAGCTATGGAGCGCATCATCATGGACCTAGTTAACAAAGATATAGGAAATCTCCAAACTCTAGACCATACACAATTTGACATTGTGAAAGGGAGATCATGCCTGCTCAACCTGGTTGACTTCTTTGAGTCAGTCACCAGGGCTGTGGATGAAGGTAAGGCAGTGCATACAGCTTACCTTGATCTGGACAAGGCCTTTGATACCATTCCTCACTCGGGAATAATTGATAAACTCAGCAAACTAGGCATCAACCCCTATATCACTAGGTGAGTTGCAAACTGGCTCACAGATGGAACACACAGTGTGAAAATAGTGGACTCTAAGTCAAGTCAGACTGCCGACCAGTCATGAGTGGAGTCCCACAAGGATCGGTCCTGGGTCCTCTCCTGTTCAGCATCTACTTCTCAGAAGTCCAGGCCAACACAAAGAGACTCTGGTTGACCAGATTTGCAGATGACTGCAAGCTGGGAGCCATTATTAACTCCCCAAGTGATGCAGACATCCTACAGAGAGGCCTCACTCCAATTAATTAAAAATCCACCAATCAAGTTCTATGCTTCATAAATATTAATACATGACATGAACATATAAAATGTCACCACGATTATGAATACTGAATTGCATATAATGCATAAATACACATGATTAATATTGCTCATACCAATATAAATACATTTAAAAGTTGTATAAAAACTTATATAAAAAAATATTATATAAACTAAACCATCTAAACCTAAAAGTTACATAGCTTCTAAATGCATTCATCTAAAGGCAATAGCACCATCTACTGGTCAATATAAAATAACAAAAACCACACAGCAAACTACTGGTTGTATTAAACTAGTCTTAATACCACTACAGCTTTGCTGCTCTAAGTTATAATAAGGGCATTATAGATAAAGCTATTTTACCTACATTTCAAGTTTATACTTCTGTTTTCTCACTTTTTAACTCATCAATGCAAAATATATTTGACTAGTTTTCTCACTTTTTAACTCATCAATCAAAAACAATATTTATGCAGTTTATGATGTTATGATATTGCAGGTGTCTTGTACTTACCTCAATCTGGGAACGCTGAACTGTGATCTGGCTATATACTCGGGCACCCTCCTCTCCACAAACCCTTTTCAGTTCTTCCTTATTTAGAGAAAACAGCTGTGCTGCTGTTAGTATGCCAAGCTGATTAACTGTCCTGTAGATACAGTCACAGAATATAAATATGCAGGAAGCATGCAAGAGTTTTTTATTTCAATATCATTCACAATTCTTATGGCAACAAAGAATGACAGTAATATAACTTAAAGAAAGGGTTCCATTTTCACATGTTATAATAATTATATTCCATTCTTAAAATGGCACACAGCAACAGAATGAGAATATCACAAAGACGACTTCTGTATTCATGAATGACCAATATCCAGCCATTGGCAAAATAAAACAATGCTGTGCCTACAGAACCTTGTGAATGCGACTTTGCCTTGCTATGATTACACAGGCATTCCACTGATCATTACATGTAAGCCTTGCATATTTTTACATATGCATCAAAAGGGAAACATGATGATAAGGTTATAATAGCAGAGTATCAGGAAAAAGAATAGTAATTTGTCACAAACTATGGAATATCAGTATTGCTAAAGAAATAAGCACCAACATGCCAGGAAGCAAGAAAAGAAAACTTTACTTAGCACTTTCATCTTAGGTATAACAAACTTCTTCAGAGATGCATACAAACAATAAAACAACATATTTATACCCTAAAAAAAACAGTCAGCTGACAAACTACATATCTAATTAAAAATATGCTATAAAAATGCAATGACATAAAAATACAATAACATAAAAATAGTGGCAGATAGCCTAACTTATATAATAATCAAAATAGTTCATTTAAAATTTCTGTCTTTTAAAAAAACATTTGATGTTTATCATAATATTTAATCCATGGATTTTATCTGCTTGCAGCCTCAACTGCCACTAAACTTCTTGTTATATTTTTATTTGCGAGATAAAATTGCTGATCCAGTTCATTATAATTGTGGACCTGAGTAATGCAGCAGTCTCACTCTTTTTCACGTGTCCACATTCCAGTTGCTGTGCACAAAACACTTAACAGAATCTTGAACTTGCACTGTGCTTGCATATGTCTCCTAAGACCATTTCCCACTAAGCAGGCAGCAAACCATTTCTTGTTGTTATTATACAAGTTCATAGGTAAGTACTACGCTAGTTGCCTTTGCAGGCCATTTTAAACCTAGCCAGTTTCCCTTTTTGTGCTCAAATTAACTTACCCCATTTGTTTAGAGATTGGCCTTACACATCCTAGGGTCGATAATTATATATTACCCCTAATATGAAAATAACTGGGATCATACCATAAATAATTTGAGGGGGGCCCATGCATGGGATAATGCATTTAGGAGCTGGCTCTGTCCAGTAGTAGTAGTAGTAGTACAAGGGGCAGTCCCTGGGTAAATTTTCTGCGCTTGAATATGGACAGGAATAAACTTTGTTTATGTGGATAGGGAGTCTGTTCCAGAGCAGTGGTATACCTGTTCCTCCAAACCATTCTGTTGATGTTGCAGAAGAGGTTTAGATCTCTAGACTGAGTATTTCTGATGCCATTTGACTTGCTGATGAGCAGTAAATCCATCAGTAATGAGTCGGAGGATGTCTTGATGTCTGACACAGATCACCTCTTAGGAGTCTGTGGGATACTGAGTATAATAGCAGGGCTTTGAGTTAGTCCATGTTGAAGATGTTGTTTAGGCCTTGTATCCTTTAAGTGAGATATCTCTATTGGCATTCCAGTTGTTGCACGTGTCTAGTCAGATACATGTCAAAGGGGGCATTATATTCAATGAGTGGTTTAATGAGGTCTGAATAAAGGGGGGGGCAATGACATCCCTAGATCTAGACACAATCCCTTTATTTATAAGCTGTGCAATACAAAAGGACTTTCTTACAACAGGGGACAAGTTAGGCAAAAGTTACTTCACTTTCCAAATAAGTTTCCAAATTCCAAACAACTGGGTCAGCTTTTAGGGGTATATTATCAATTTGGTAGTTCCCTGGGATAGATGATTTCCCAAAGGATACAAACATTTTTTTTTTTGATGTTTAACTTCAGTCCACGATTTTGGAACCAGTTACTTATTTGGAACAAACCTTCCTGCAGGATGGCTAAATCATCTGGGGATTTAATGACTGTTCCTAGCTTGCAGTCATCTGCAAACTTAGTAAGCCAGAGTAATTTCATTTTGCATTGCATTATATTACAGTTCTTCTGACCCTCTGTTCTGTAACTAAAATAAGTGTTATATTTACACAAAATTACTATAAAGTAAAACTGCCATACTGGAAAAGAAACTTATTTTTATTTTAAATCATATGCTTGAGCCATATCACCCCCAGGAGCCACCAACACTTATTTTTTCTTACTGACCCATTTCCAGATCCAACACTGGAGGATGGTGAGAAAGCAGTTGAATGCCAGGAAACTTGGCTCCCATTATGCAGGAAGTTAGGAGATTTTCTCATGTTCCTGACCTTCCCCTTTTGGTCACCAAGGTTGGTGTTGTAACATAAGCTGCAAAGAGGTGCCATGACAGTGAGTGCATCTGCACACCTACAGTGCCAGGACTGGCCTGCTGCATCCACAGCTGGGCTCATATTCTTAGTCTCTAAGCAAATGGAGCACATTCTGAGCCTTTCTTCTCAATCTGCTCCTACAATGAGACAAAATGAGTACCATTACCGCTGGATAAGCCAGCCTGTTCCAGCCCTGCTACTCACTTCTTGCATAGGTTCATAGTTATAGATTATGCTATTGACCATCAGGACTTCTATAAGCCTAACCATGCAATCCAACCCAATTGCGTCCCTACGTATTATGGAAATTTATTAGGTTGGGATATGTTAGTTAGGGAGTTTCTAGAGGTTATTTTGGGGGCTGTATGTTAATTTGGGCATTACGGTCTGCCTCTGTCTGTCAGAGACATGGGGCCCAAACTTGTGGTGAATTTCTGATTTTCTACCTATTGGTCAAAGTTACACTTAATAGAGTTAGGGATGGACTCTACTTCACATGGATGGGGAGCCTGATCCAGAGCATGAAGATCCATATCTGTCTTACCAACATATCTTATTTATGTCACAAGTAAAATATAAATCCTTGGATCTGGTGGTTCTGATGCTGTTTATTTTGTGGATGTGCAAAAGACCCTTCAGATCAGGTTCTGAATATGTCCTGTATGCCAGGCATAGATCAGCTCTCAGTAACCTATAGAAGACAGAATACAGAGATAGAGCTTTAAGGCTATCCATATGGTACTATGAGTTTATACCTTGGATTGTCCTGGTAAGGAACCTGTGTGGGTGTTCCAAATGTTGCATATGTTTGGTCATATACAAACAGAAGGGGGCATTATGCTCAATGGTGGGCCATTATGACATCCTTGGACCTGGATGCCATGCCCTTACTTATAAATTGAGCAACATAGAATGATCTTCTTACCATCTTGGCTACATGATGGTCAAAGGCCAGATTACTGTGAAAATATGTTTCCAGACTCCTGAATACTAGGTCAACTCTTAGGGGTGTCTTATTGATGGAGTAATTAGCCAGGGTGGCAGTTTAGTCAGTGACTTTAGCATCAATCATTTATCTGTGTTAGACCTTCTTGTAACATGTTTGTGTCATAGGGGATTCTATGACAGTTCCCAATGTGCAGTCATCTGTGAACTTGGTCAGTTAAAGGCCCTTGAAATTAACTTTTACCTCCAAGTAGTAAATGGCAAATGGGAGCAGTCCCAGCACAGAGCTCTGAGGTACCCCACTAGTGACCAGTCTCTTAATGGAGGTGGTATCACCAATCCTAACATTCTGGGTCCTGTCTGGTAGCCAGCTGGCAATCCATTGAGTTCTGTAGGGGTTTATGCCCAGTTAGGTGAGTCTGTCAACTATACTTGAGTGGAGCATTTTAATGAATGCCTTAGTCAGCTCTAGGTAGGTGGCATGCACTATTTTTCCTCATCCATTCCCTTGTTGACCTTATAGAAGGGCCTTGGTGACCTTTTCAAAGAAGTACACCAGGGTTAGTAGGCATCATCTTCTCTTGACAAGGCCAAACTGGGTTGGATCCAGTGCCTGAAGGTTGCCTATGTGTTTGTTAAGCATTTCCATGATAATTCATTCCATAGCTTTACATATTAGACTGGTCAGACTAATAGGTCTGTAGTTTCTAGGTTAAGCTGATGGGCCACCCTTGTGAAGTGGAATAACAGACAGTCCTCCACTCTGGTGGTATAAAGTCTGTTTTGAGGCTATAACTGAAAAGTGACTCAAGTGGTCCTGATAGTTTATGTTTCCATCTATTTAGGAGGCATCCTTGGATACTGTCAGAGCCCACTGAGCCTGTGTTCTTAGCCTTACCGAGCACTGCCAAGACCTGCTTCCTGTTAACAGTTTGGGGGGTATGCTAGTAGGTATTTCATGGAGTATGGAGAGAGGCAGAGGGGAGTGTATGTTTGGGGGGTTTAGCTGAATTTGTCAGCCACCAAATTTGCTATGTTGCTCTGCACTGTGAAGATAGGACCATTGACCACCAGCTCGGCACACTGATGTCTGCTACCTTTGAGGTTTGGGACATAGCTGTAGGAGGCCTTGTGGTTGTCTTTAGCGTTTGATGCTATCTTAACCTTGTGATTGGCCTTAATGGACTTAATTAGTACTCTTAGTATCCTGATTAGTTTAGAGAACTCCAATCATTGTGGGAGTTGCTCTTCCTGATTTCAGCCATAACTCTTTTCCTTTTGTTATACATCCTATTAAGATTAGAATTCCAACAGCACAGTTTGTTTAATTTAGAGTTTGTTTTTGGCTTGCTTCTAGTAGGTACTGCAGCCTCTATACAGCCAATTGCATGGTTGTACAGGGTCTCTAAACAATTCTGCATATGTTTTTGTGAACTCAGGTTTGGAAGGGAGACTGAATTTTGAAAAAAAATGTTGCTTAATAGGGTGCAGTTTGCATTGAATAGATTCTAGCTTACAAGGCTTGCTGGGGTTACCAAGTTGATTTTTATTTCAAAGGAGATCGTTTTGTGATCCAACCTCACCAATCAGGGACACAACATTGGGTGGGGGTAGCGCTCTCACATATTGGTGAGTACCAGGTCCAGTATATTTGAACCTCTGGTGGGTGTACACATTATTTGGTCAACAGTATTTGTGTTAATAAAGTCCAGGAATCATTGAACCTGTCAGTATGAGGCAGTGTATGTTTCTAAGTCTATAGAGAGGTAGTTAAAGTCTCCCATGAATATGGCATTTGGTTTAATGGTTGGTGTATCCAGTAGTCTAGGTATGAGCTATGGGATTATAGGGACATGAAGGGTGACCTATAGCTTGCTTGGATATGATATGGGTCTTAGTCTATGGTGATATGAATGTGGATAAATTCCAGGGCATCGTCCTGTTTCCTGTTTAACCAATATGGAGTTATGCTTGTTGCTAATATTGATTGAAACTCCACCTTTTGTCCCTGTCTGTGCAACTGATGGCTTAAATGTGCAGAAGGCACTAAAGCCTTGCACTGGTGGAGTACCATCCATAGATTTAAACCATGTCTCGATAACCACACAGATGTCTATATTCTCCACAGTGAGGAGAGCTTGTAAGCTGTGGAGTTTCTTGTTTAGGCTGCTAGCATTCAGTAGTATCACCTTTAGGTTTCTTTGGTTTTATTTACTATGAAAAAAGGCAGGTTTGTCAATTTGGTATTTCCTAAGAAAAGGCTCTAAGGACGTGGATAAAGTTTCAACCAATATTCGGGTGGCTAGCGGAAACAGGTGCAGACCATCCTTTGCAAAGCAACGTGGTCTGTTAAATGTGACCTCCTATGCTGACAAATATTGAATCCCACTGGAAGGACACTAGAAACTAAGCCAATTATTAAAGTCAATTATCTTTTGTTCATACTAATGCATCAACCTTGGTGAAGGTAGAATGCTACTCAACACAAAGCACATACCTACCTGAGACACATATTCAGTACGATCAACAATGTCTCTCTTCATATAGTAAAGGGAAATATGTTTCAGGTCATTAATGCCCACATGGACTATGACAGAATCATACTGGTACCTGTGGTGTAGTGATTAGCGCATGCGTAACTTGGCAGATCCTAGCTCCATATAAGCAACTAACAGTTATCTTCTCCTTGTTCAGTCTGGTGGGCAGGGCATCTGTGTGTCACAATGGAGTCCCGTCTGGTGGGTGGAGCATCTGTGTGTTATACAATGGAGTCCCCTATGACAAGAGCCCTGGGTAATGTGTTGGCTTGCCTTATGGGCTTTGCTCGTGGGGCTCCATTGGGTGTAAGAATATGTGTGGTGTTTGGTGTTGCTTTAGATGAGTACTTTAGAGATTGCTGGGGATAGGCCTTACCATTTATAGACTTAAGAAGTCTTTGAGGTTTGAGAAGATTGCTTTTTAGTGCCTCATCATAAATTGGTCTATGTGTGTGGTAGACACTATGTGTGGTGGATGTAGTGTGCGCCTTCTTGACAACCTTGTTTGAATGTGAAATTTTTGCCTCCAGTGAAATTGTGTATGTGCATCTCTTGCGTATTGTGTTTGTTTTTTTAAGGATTAAAGGGTTGTCTAGGAATTGATATATTGTCTCAGGATACCCATATCCACCAAGCTGGCTACTGAGAATATGGAAATTGTATTTGAGTGGGCTACTGTAGGTCATGAGCTGGGTTATACAGAGGTCTCCTTGGGTGGTCTCTGGGGTTTGACAATACAGTAGGTTAGGATGTGCTATGATTTAATAGTAGTGCTGTTTAATGTGCAAACTATTTGCTCTAAACTTGTCTTTACACAATGGCTTTGTTTTAGCCAAGTTAAGTTACAGGCTTTAGTTCTATGGGAAGCTTTATACATAAAATTTACTTTCTGGGCATTTCTATCTGTACAGGGCACTACTAATCTCTTGATATAACACCACTCAAAAAAAGATTGCTTGCTATTGTAATGCTATGACAAAGATGTAAAATATATTTTTTTTAAATAAGAAACATCTTCATTAAATTATCACATATGACATAGGCAATCTTACATTTATATAAATGAAAATAAAGTATAATGACACAGTTTCAGTTGCGAACATTATACATTACAAACCGTGCTGACACAACTGTAGCTGCAATTATTATACATCACTTATACTATATCCAGTCATTGTCAGTCAAACATTACATAGCTCATTCAAATCCTGCATTCTTTTAAACCTCGTTCCTCCTCTGCATATATTGATCCCACAATTCCCATTTTTCCTATGTAATTTGCTCCTGTCCTTTTCTAAAGATCCCCATTCTAGTTGTTTTATCTCTGTTACTATCTTCGCCACTTCTAGTAAAGTTGGTTTAGACTTTGATTTCCATTTTCTAGTAATTGCTTTTTTTTTTGGCAGTCACCATAATTAAACTAAGCAAGGCTTTACTATGTCTAGGCAATTCCGAGTCTGTATCATTGCTCAAAAAAAAAATTTCCTTACTTCCACCGATTTTCTCACCCACTAACTCTGACAGAGCAGTCTGCAGGGAATCGTTAAAGTCTACCAGCTCATTACACTCCCAGGAAAATATGTTCCCGGTTACCTCTTCCTTCCCCATCAGTCAAGGCAAGTATTAGGGACCTTTAGAATGATTTAATGGTAAAATGAACAAAGAAAAAAGAAAAAAAAAAAGCAGTGGCACCCTAAGCAATTAACTGAAGTGCAAAACATTAAAATAAGTCTCTTATATGCCAAGGATGGAACAGTATTAACTCAGGACCCCTTCAGAATGTAGCTAGAGACCTCTGGGAAAATGAGCAGGAGACAATTTGCAGTATGGGAGGTTCACTCAAGTGCAATACTGGTTTGCTGTGTGGGCAGTTAGTATTATGGATATATGGAAAACAATTGGTGGGAAAATACTTAAATAGGCTATACAATATACAACAGCAATGACAGAGGACAGTGAAGGATTTTGGAAATCATATTACCATAAATGGCAGAAGCCAGATGATTTCCCTACCTGGCTAGATCCTTGAATGCTAAGTCAGCTAAATGAACTCAGACGATCTGGGTCTCAAGGTCCTCTCCCTCTGCAAAACTAAGTTTTATTATTTGTATGTTTGTTTGCTTGTTTGTTTCTTTATTTTGCAGTTTCTACAATGCTTTCATTTTTTATACTGTGATATATTTTTTAATACTGTAAAAATATGTAACCATTTTGATGATTCATTATAAAACATTATCTGGTAATATCTGTAAATGCTGCGTACCATACTGCAGGGTTACTGTACAGAAAACCCATGTACCAAAGCTGTGAGTTATTCAGCAACATGGCTGCACATCTGGGTAAGACTCTGATATGTCAGTTCTTATTCCACTGTGGAAGTGTACACAACATGTCTATGCAAATCACCCCCCAAACACTGTCTGAAATTTAAAGACCAAGCAGCAGATTAGTACTGATTGCCTATCTTTGTGGAATTTAAAGGGCCACAACCATGTACAACCAGCTAGCATTTCTATACAGAGTGTCAGTCATCCTGTTATACTGATGTGCTGCTAAGGATGCCAGAGCAGCAACATTTGTTAAATATAGCAAAAAATATGTGCCTAAAACACTTTACTGTGCCATATAGCCACAGTTATCCTAAAGACTCCTGTGGTTCAATGTAACTTGCTGCTACAAGGTACTTACCCCTGCCAACAAGTGATGTGACACAGATCCTGCCAGTAAGAGCACCGGGAACACCAGATTCATTCTAGTCTGTACAGTGCGAATAAGGCATTGCATCCATGTATGACCAGTGAGCCTGACATTGTTTAGGAATCACCCTTGGCCAGCCATGTGTACCATCTTCTACAGATCCCATTCAGCCTCATCAATGGTCCACAGTGTCTACATCTGTGACAGCAGTATTATTGAATGGATGTAAAAAAAAAACATTTGGCAGCTGGCGGAGGGGGCACACAACTGTCTATAATGCACTCTTGTGTGTAGTTCCTGAAGAACAGACTATGGTAGCACACTGCTCTTATGGCTTTCATTGCATGTCTATGAATTGTGATCCAAAATGGTGACGTACTAAACATAGCACACAGATGGCTTGTGCAGCTCTGTGAACTATGTCAATGACTACCAAGACATCTAACTTGCTCATCAGTTTGGAAGTCCTACAGTGTTATCTTTACTGAATCATTAATAGGTACCCTGGACTGATATTGCTCAAATCACCAAAGGCAACTTACAGTCTGCTAAAGCCTTTTGCTTCCATCCAGGCTTTAACTTCATCCGGGCCAGAGTCAAAACTAAGTGGAGCTTGTGTCTGTGGATTCTTTTCTATTCTGAAGTTTCTCTGTCCAGGATGATTCTTGGAGATTGCAATCTTTATAGCCAATTCCTCATTTAAGTTATCCATCTGCTGAATACGATCAGGAGAATTGAAGAATGGAACTGGAAAAAAATGGAGCAGTGGTATGAATTGTATGTTATAAAACTTAATAATTAATAATAATTAATTAATTTATTAATAAAAATTAATAAAAGGCTAGAATGCTGATATTGTTTCTGCTACTGGAAAGAAACGGGATCTTCTAACAATGTCCACACAAGATTCAGATTCAGTTTTTTCAGCTCCTTGTGAAGAATCACAAGGTCAAAATCTATACTTTTTTAATGACAATTAGTAAATCATGTGGCTTTAATAGCTGCAAATTCTGTATGCAGAATGACTCCTGCATCTTAAAAAACAAATGTTGCTGCACAATTTAAAACAAAGCAAAAGATATTACAGCACTAATTAACCTCACATATACAAATTGACCATTCATTTTTGGACCTATCCAAGGTTTTTTATGCAGTTTGCCACAAAAAAACTGTAAAACACACTATCAGTTATAGGACTAAATAATTCCTCTCTACACTGGTTCCAAAGCTATTTAACAGGGAGAAAACAGGCTGCAAAATGGCAGAATGAATAACCCCACCTTCCTACCCATGTCAGTTGAGTTTCCAAGGCTCAATTCTAGAACCCCTCCTTTTTAATATATTTACCATCAACCTCCACTTAGCATTCCTGCATGTAAGTGTTGTGCAGTATGCTGATGCTGATGACTCCATATTAATGTGCTCAGCAACCCCCCTAGAAACCCTACATACAAATTGAAATGCAGGCATCCTTCTCATCAGTTGAAATCTTGCTTGAAAATTCCCATCTTCTCCTGAACCCCCCCCAAAAAAAAATTAATGTTACTTACCCCAATGCAATACAATAGTGTAACAAATTAATTCACCATAACCTCAAACAAAAAAAAAAAAAAAAAACACTGTAATAGAATAGGTGGACCACACAAAACTGCTAGAGGTTAGCACTAACAACAAACTAAAATTCGAGAAGCATATCACACAAGCCATTAAAAAAAAAAACTCATCCCAAACTGGGCATTCTCTACAGAGCAAAGCCATTCCATACTGACACTGCAAGAGTAGGTATTGCTACAGCCTACTTACTTCCTACCCTGCTGTATACAGCACCTGTTCTTACCAGTCTGACAAACTAACCTGCAGAGTCCAACAATGCTACAGTGCAATAGCTAAGTTCATCATCAACATGTCAGATAGAACACATCACTGCCTGCCATTTAAACAATTAAATTGGCTTGAGGTTCCATATCTTCATCTTCTCAACTAGCAGTAATCCACAATCAAAAATACAAGCCAGAACTATGCCCAGGTCCAGAGCTGGATCAAGCACTAGGTGACATAGGTAGTTACCTAGGGTCCACTGGCAGGGGAGCTACCACACTATTTAATTCTAAACAAATAAAAAAAAAATTCTTCTTTAAGAATGCACTCTGTATATGTCTTTAGTACCATCTGTGAGGTGCATCATACCAAAGACGCATGCAGATTTAAACATTAATATTACATGCTTGGAACACTGGAAGCGGAAGTGTCATAAACTCTATTTAATCAAGGAGAATTGCTTGCTTGCTGATGCTCCTTTGCCAGATGAAAGAGATGAGCACATGAGCATGGACAGCAGGTGAGGTGTGAAGAAATGTGTGTGTGTGAACATGGAGAATGGGAGAGGGGAAAGGAATTGTGTGTGTGTGTGTGTGTGTGTGTGTGTGTGTGTGTGTGTGTGTGTGTGTGTGTGTGTGTGTGTGTGTGTGTGTGTGTGTGTGTGTGTGTGTGTGTGTTTGCATAAAATGCCTCAGTTAGGGATAGCAGGTTGGTTAACTCATTAAGGCTCAAACCCTGTACCTTGATTACAGGAGAATAGAGCCTGTGTCCTCTGCACCAACTACCAAACTGTCATCAGATATGCATTTTCAAGGACTGTTGAGTTTTAGTGCATTTTAAAGGATTGCTGAGTTTCAATGCATTTTCAAAGAATGTTGCATTTCAATACATTTTCAAGTACAGAAATGGCAAAGATGAGCAATCTGGAAGAGAACTGACACAGGACTGGGAAAAAACAGAGGTACTGAATACTTTGCTTTATACTTCCTAAAGGAACGCAACAGGTGGTTGCTGTTCTTGCAGGGAAGCAGGGCAGGATAGGGAGAATGGAGGGCAGGCGATAAGACAAAAGAGAGGAAGTTCAGAGGGAACTGGCTGAAAATATGGAATATAAAGGACAATAAGCAGATGGGCTATATCCCAGACCTCTCAGAAATCTGTCCAGAATGTTAGGAGAACTCCTGATGGATATCTTTAACGGATCATTAGCTACTGCATAGGTATCAGGTGACTGAAAGTTAATGTGGAGTGTAAAAAAAAAATCTGCAAAACAGCAGTGGCAGAAAAAGTCATAAAGAGAATTCTAAGAGAGGTAATAGCATTTTTAGAGGACAGCAATCTCCAGGGAAGCAACTAACATGGGTTCAGGGCCAGAAGGATCAGCCAGTCCAACTTGATCTGGTTTACGACTGGATTAAAGGTGATCCAGCAGAGACAGTCAACCTTGATTTCAGCAAGGCTGTTTGGAAAACTGGTAGAATTATGGGGTAAGGCCAAGACTCAGAATGTGGCTTATTGCACAGTTATTATGGTAGAACCGAGAGTGTTTGGTGAAAGAACCAATGTCAGGGATAATGAAAACCACTAGCACTCTACTAACAGTTTCCTAATGTAAACACATCACTAAAAGCTGCTGTTTTTTGACTGCCTCTCTCTCCTCTTTGTTCTCCTCTTCTCTACCTTTCTGCTTTCAAATTATACACTTCCCCCCACCAATTACATCTTATTCGCACCCCATTGCGTTCCCCCCTCATTGCTTCAATATATAGAACAGACAACACTATCAAACTATTTGCTGTTGACACAAAGATAGATACAGCAGTGGAGGATGATGGGAAATCCAGTGATGGGTTTAAAAGACAACAAGTGAGCTCAGTTGTGGCAATTGAGGTTTAATGCAAACAGATGGACAGTACTACACTTAGGGTACAATAACCCTGGTGTAAAGTACATCTGGGAGTAATGAAACACATGGTAACAGAGCAGGATTGGAATGCTGGTAACCAGCAGCAGATTTAATAGAGAACATTCAGATGGCCACCTGAGACCCACTGCTGTAGGAACAGATACTCACACACACACACACACACACACACACACACACACACACACACACACACACACACACACACACACACACACACACACACACACACACACACACACACACACACACTGTGGATATAAAATGTTTACACACACCTGTTAAAATGTCATTTTTTGTAATATAAAAAAATGAGACCACAATAAATCATTTCAAAACTTTTCCCACCTTAAATGTGACTTATAGCCTGTACAATTCAACTAAAAAACAAACAAATCTGTTAGGGAAAAATATAAAAAATAAAAAATGTACAATAAGCTGGTTGCATAAGTGTGCACAACCTTAAACTAATACTTTGTTGTATGTGCACACCCTTAAAGTAATACTTTGTTGAAGCACCTTTTGATTTAATTACAGCATTCGGTCTTCTTGGGTACACACCTGCCATCAACTAAAGAGACTCTGACTAATCCCAAATAAAGGTAATCTGTCCTAGTAGGATGTCATTGACATTAACTCAGTTGCCTACTGCAGCAAAAGCTATGGTTCACAGAGAGCTTACAAAGCATCAAAGGGATGTCATTGTTGAAAGGTATCAGTCAGCAGAAGGGTAAAAAAAAAATTCCACAGTATTGGATATACCATGGAACACAGTGAAGACAGTCATCAAAAAGTGGAGAAAATATGGGACAACACTGATGTTACAAAGAACTGGACATCCCTTCAAAATTGATGAAAAGACAAGACAAAAATTGGTCAGGGAGGCAGCCAAGAGACCTGCAGCAACACTGAAGGAGCTGCAGGAATTTCTGGCAAGTACTGGTTGTGTACTACATGTGACAACAATCTCCCGTAGTCTCCATATGCCTGGGCTAGGGGGTATGGTTGCAAGATAGAAGCCTTTTCTTACACAGAAAAACATCCAGGCCTGGCTAAAATTTGCAAAACAATACATCGTCTCCCAAAGGCATGTGGAAAAATCTGTTATGGTCTGATGAGACCAACGTTGAACTTTTTGGCCACAATTCCAAAAGGTATGTTTGGCGCAAAAACAACACTTCACATCACCAAAAGAACAAGCATGGTGGTGGCATTATCATGCTTTGGGGTTGCTTTTCTTCAGCTGGAACTGGGGCTTTAGTCAAGGTGGAGGGAATTATGAACAGTTCCAAATACCAGTCACTTTTGGCCCAAAACCTTCAGGTGTTTGCTGTCCTAGTAGGATTTTATTGACATTAACTCTGTTGCCTGCTACAGCAAAAGCGATGGTTCACAGAGAGCTTACAAAGCATCAAAGGGATGTCATTGCTGAAAGGTATCAGTCAGGAAAAGGATACAAAAAAATTTCCACAGTATTAGATATACCAAGGACACAGTGAAGACTGTCATCAAAAAGTGGAGAAAATATGGGACAACAGTGATGTTACAAAGAACTGGACATCCCTCCAAAATTGATGAAAAGACAAGACAAAAACTGGTCAGGAGCTGCAGGAATTTCTGGCAAGTACTGGTTGTGTACTACATGTGACAACTATCTCCCGTATTCTCCATATGCCTGGGCTCGGGGGTAGGGTTGCAAGATGGAAGCCTTTTTCTTACACAGAAAAAACATCCAGGCCTGGCTAAAATTTGCAAAACAATACATCAAGTCTCCCAAAAGCATGTGGAAAAATCTGTTATGGTCTGATGAGACCAAGGATGAACTTTTTGGCCACAATTCCAAAAGGTACGTTTGGTGCAAAAACAACACTTCGCATCACCAAAAGAACAAGCATGGTGGTGGCAGTATCATGCTTTGGGGTTGCTTTTCTTCAGCTGGAACTGGGGCTTTAGTCAATGTGGAGGGAATTATGAACAGTTCCAAATACCAGTCACTTTTGGCCCAAAACCTTCAGGCATTTGCTAGAAAGCTGAAGATGAAGAGGAATTTTACCTTTCAACACAACAATGACTCCAAGCATACATCCAAATCAACAAAAGAATGGCTTCACCACAAGAAAATTAAAGTTTTGGAATGGCCCATCCAAAGCCCAAAACTAAATCCAATAGAAAATCTGTGTGGTGACCGGAAGAGGGCTGTACACAAGAAATGCCATCGCAATCTGGCAAATTTGGAGTGCTTTTGCAAGGAAGAGTGGGCAAATATTGCCAAGTCAAGATGTGCCATGCTGATAGACTCCTACCCAAGAAAACTGAATGCTGTAATTAAATTAGAAGGTGCTTCAACAAAGTATTAGTTTAAGGGTGTGCATACGTATGCAACCAGCTTATTGTACATTTTTTTATTTTTTATATTTTTCCCCTAACAGATTTGTTTGTTTTTCAATTGAATTGAACAGGTTATAGGTCACATTAAAGGTGAGAAAAGTTTTGAAATGATTTATTGTGGTCTCATTTTTTTATGTCACAAAAACCTGGCATTTTAACAGGGGTCTGTAAACTTTTTATATCCACTGTATATTTATATCTGTATTTGTATGCAGACATGGGCTATGAGAGATGGAGAGCAATTTTTAAAATATATAGTGTCACCAATTTTGTTAGTTTACTACCACGAGATATTTAAGATGTTCACAAACAACAAAGCAGCCTATAACTGCTAAACATTGGGCTGTCTGTAAATTAAAATGACTGTAAAATGTTGTTTGGTCATTTTTATTGCTTTGTAGGAATAGGTTTAATTTGTCATGCAGTTAGATTACTTTATTATATCTACTGTTTATGAGAAAGAAATTTGGAATACATTCGCTATAGTTACTTTTATCACCATCAGATCTCTGTTCTATACAGTAATACTTTGTTTTTTTTCTATGTATTGGCTGTATCAGAAAAATACTGTGAGTTGGTAGCATGTCACCTTGTATAGGAGAAACTAGAATTTTGGTTCCTTTGCCATTTTTAAGTTGCCAAACAGGTTGCACAACACTAGCAATAAATACAGTATGTAGTATATAGTTAAAAGAATAACAATGCCTAAATAAATCTTTGTAACAGAGTACTGCTTATATTTACTTGGTTTCTTTTGGCTACTGAACTTATTGCTATTACAGGATACATGTCAAAATCAAGTTCTAATCTGCCCATTTTAATCAGTTATTAATGTGGCTTTGCAGGACTTGTGTGATTTGTGTGAAGTTAAGTTGGAATATTTTACCGAGGCTACTGCATGTTCATGTGAAATTAACTTGAAATATATCACCGTGGCCATTATTTTATTAAAATCAGACATCTGAGGTATACACTGTGACTAGAGTAGTTATAACTTCTAGACAGGGACTGTCTCTGGATGAAAGTAACTTCTCCCATTGTAATTTGCTCATTTGAATAGTATTTCATCTGTATCTGCAAGGCTACTGTAAATCTCTGTGAAATAAATTGAAATACTTTACAATGGCTACCCTGTGTTTATGTGAAACAATTCTAAAATATGTTACTGTGGCAAATATTATTTTTATTAGGATCAGAGATCTAACGTGTACACAGTCAACAAAGTGATTGTACTTGTGGGACATGGGTGTTGACTGCAGATGAAAATTACTAACTCTGCTTAGTTGATAAGGTTTTAAATGGTCATTAGCCTGTCTTTGGAGGACTAGTATGCCATACGTGCAAAACAAACTGAAATACTTTGCTGTAGCTAGTTTTATCACACTTGGACACATGAGGTATATACAGTCAATACAGTGACTGTAAAACAACACACAGACGTCAAAAAATAACAAACAGCACAAGAAACCAGTGCACCACTTTTATTCATATTTTCTGTACACAAATCTTATACATCTTCCCTAAACTCACTGACTGGCAGACGATCCACATGGAGAGCTTTAGGTGTGATTTTGAGATTTAAGTATTTCTCCACCAACTTCATATCATCAAATAAGCTTATATATATATATATATATATATATATATATATATATATATATATATATATATATATATATATATATATATATATATATATAATCTATCTATATATATATATATATATATATATATATATATATATATATATATTTAATATATTCACAGGTTTATGTATAATGTATTTAATTTGTGTGAAGAGTGGAAGCAAGTAATCCTTGATTGCATTTTTGGCTGGTTGAGAGTCTTGATTAAGCATAACAACAGAGCTTTAGAGAAAATATGGAGTGACATCTTATTAATGGAATAATCCTAGAAAAGGGATTTTCCAATTCAACTGTTGGGGCAAAAATAATTGAGATCAAGTAAAGGTTGGAGAAGGTGGAATGTGATATTATTGTTAGAAAAAAAAAACTGGCCCGAGATATGAACGATTTTCAAACTAGGTTGCTTTACCAATGGCAGCATAAGCCCCATGTGGGACGGTCTAAAAACAGGCATTTTAGTGATCACAATGGTGTGTGTGATTCTTCAGTTTCTTCTGAGGAGGCAACTTATAAATAAAGCGTCTCTTTTGAGAGTAACCCTGGGAAGAAGTCACCTGATCAGACCAACCAGTTGGATCATCAACAACAGCAATCTCAGCAGGGGAATCGTGGAATAGACTACAGAATCAAGCAAAAGGAAAAATATTCCCAGTGAAAGCAATGGCATTCAAGAGAGAACACTTGTATGTGAGCAAGAACCTTTGAATATAATTATTTTATCTAACTGGACTGTTTCTCCACTTGTAGAAAGTGTGCTTCTGAAGGGTGCAAAGTTTGTACCCACTAGGACTCCTATGTTAGCAAGCCTCTTGATTGAGGCTAGTAGATTTTGCCATAAATTACATTTGAGATTTTACTTTTCCAAAAGGATTTTGATTCAGCCATGTATTTCTGAACTAGAATCTGATGATTCATTACTGAATGTCTATTTGTATGATTATGATGATGTTATGTTTGATATGGAACATGTTGATTGTGAGGAATTGTGTATCCATGATGAAGCTGACAATGGAGCATTCATTACGGGTTATGGTCGTTTTACCATTCATGTACTTCTTTGTTCCCCAAGTGTGTTTTCCTCTCCAAAATTATCCCAAATGATTTGCCTGTTTGAAAGAATGTTGTATTTTAATATTGAAAATTAATTCAAGAAATTCCAATGTAAAAAAATCAATTTGAATAAGGATGAATGGCAGGCTTTACAGGAATTACTGGAGCAAGCAAGCTCATTTGTGTTTAAAGAAGCTGACAAAGGGGGAAATTGGGTTATTATGAGTAAGACACAGTACAATAAAATGGTCTTAGATTTATTAGGACAAGTTAAGGATTATGAATGCTTGTCCTTTAACCCAGTTTCTTGGTTTAATAAAGAGCTGTTTGAGTTGTTGGAGAAAGGGGAGAGGTTGGGCTTCCTAATAGCTTCGGATGTTAAGTAGCTGTATATGTCAAAACCCAAGGACCCAATGTTTTTTGCTATTCCAAAAATTCATAAAGATAGGTGGAACCCACCAGGAAGACCTATTGTTTTGGGAATATGTTCTTATGTGCAAAATGTGTGTGTGTGTGTGTGGGGGGGGGGGTTCTTGATTTTCTGTTAAAACAGCACCTTCTGAGGGTTCCAGCTCATATTATGAATGGTCAAGTGTTGTGTGAATGTATTAAGGGGTTGGATTGGCAAGATGATTACTTTTGGGTTACCATGGATGTTGTGGCACTTTATACCAACATCAGTTTATGATGGGGTTTAGAAACTGTTGCTAAGGTGTTAGGGGAAGGCCCATGTACTACATATGTTCTTGATTTAATTGAAATTTTGTCTCTCCCATAATTAATTCATTTTTGATGGTAAAATTTATTTGCAAAAGAGAGGTACTGCAATGGGAGCCTCATTTTCTCCCTCATATGCTATTTTGTATATGGGAGAGTTTGAGAGAGAATTCATTTTCGTGACTGATTACTTTAGGAACAAGGTGGTCATCTACAAGCATTTTATAGATGACCTGTTTTTTGTCTGTAGAGGTACCACTAATGAGTTTCTGGAATTTTTGAGCATTTGAATAGCAACCCCCATGGTTTGAGATTTAGTTATAAGGTGGAGTTTGAGGCCATTCATTTTTTTGGATCTTTTTTTTTTTTTTTGTGGATGAGAATCAGGTAGTTCAGTTTAGACTGTATCGAAAACCTACGTCTGTTAATAATTTTTTATATGCTTCAAGCATGCATCCATCCCATCTTATTGAATCTCTACCTTTTGGGAAATTTAAACACACACAGATCCCCGACGGCACTTTCTGCCAAAGCAGAAATCACCAAACATACATAACCGAAAGTGCTGTTCATCGAAGCAGCACTTTCGGTTATGTATGCTAGTTGTGCTGGTCGCACTATGGTGCGGTTAAGGGAGAATTCCCTTTTCCCCACTGTAGTGCAACCTCGGAGTGAGAATATTAAAGTAGGGGGTGTGTGTGGGGTGCAGGAGGGCTTGCCTCCCTGCATAAAAGAAGATTTATTGTTTTTTGGGGGTTTTTTTGAATGGACTTTAACAAAAGCGCTTTTTCGGTATAAGCGTTTTCGTTAAGTGCATTCGGTTATTGTGGATTCGGACTATTGAACTTTTGTTCAATAGTCCTAGATTCATATATATGTGTATATATATATAGATATATATATATATATATATATATATATATATATATAAATCTCTGATGCAAGTTTGCGGGATCCCTATTTGTTGGAGGTTGAGCATAGGCTCGTCTGTAGGGGGTACTCGAACGAGGTATTAAGGAGAGGAAGGAGAAAGGTAGAGGATGGTGCAAAAGGGAGAAAGTTTATTTAAGGTGGCCTTTTCTCTGGTCAGGTGAGTGGGAATAGTAAAGAGGATGAGGACAGGCTATTTTATCTTACTAGGTATAGCCCTTTTTCAGAGTCCTTAATGAAAATAATTAAGGACTTATGGCCTATGATCATTTCAGATGAGATTTTAAGCACAACTTTTCCAAAGAGGGTAACCTTTTCTTTCAGCCAATATTGTAATCTAAAGGAATTACTTAATAGACCAATTAGGGTTGGATAGTCTACTCCAAAGCAGATGAGATCACTTCCATGTGGTAGTTGTGGTGTATGTAATAGAATTTGTAATATTTCAGGATCTGTTATTAATGGCTGAAAATATGTGGCAAGTGACAAATTTAATTGTTAATCTTGTGGAGCTGTTTATATTTTGGAATGCGGGTGTAAAGTCATCAGGTGGTACATAGGGCAGACAAAAAGGATGGTAAGGATATGGGTGTTGGAAATATTTTGGAATGCGGGTGTAAAGTCATCAGGTGGTACATAGGGCAGACAAAAAGGATGGTAATGATATGGGTGTTGGAAATATTTTGGAATGCGGGTGTAAAGTCATCAGGTGGTACATAGGGCAGACCAAAAGGATGGTAAGGATATGGGTGTTGGAAATATTTTGGAATGCGGGTGTAAAGTCATCAGGTGGTACACAGGGCAGACAAAAAGGATGGTAAGGATATGGGTGTTGGAAATATTTTGGAATGCGGGTGTAAAGTCATCAGGTGGTACATAGGGCAGACAAAAAGGATGGTAAGGATATGGGTGTTGAAAATATTTTGGAATGCAGGTGTAAAGTCATCAGGTGGTACACAGGGCAGACAAAAAGGATGGTAAGGATATGGGTGTTGGAAATATTTTGGAATGAGGGTGTAAAGTCATCAGGTGGTACATAGGGCAGACCAAAAGGATGGTAAGGATATGGGTGTTGGAAATATTTTGGAATGTGGGTGTAAAGTCATCAGGTGGTACATAAGGCAGACAAAAAGGATGGTAAGGATATGGGTGTTGGAAATATTTTGGAATGAGGGTGTAAAGTCATCAGGTGGTACATAGGGCAGACCAAAAGGATGGTACGGATATGGGTGTTGTTTATATTTTGGAATGCGGGTGTAAAGTCATCAGGTGGTACATAGGGCAGACCAAAAGGATGGTAAGGATATGGGTGTTGGAAATGTTTTGGAATGCGGGTGTAAAGTCATCAGGTGGTACATAGGGCAGACCAAAAGGATGGTAAGGATATGGGTGTTGTTTATATTTTGGAATGCGGGTGTAAAGTCATCAGGTGGTGCATAGGGCAAACCAAAAGGATGGTAAGGATATGGGTGTTGTTTATATTTTGGGATGCGGGTGTAAAGTCATCAGGTGGTACATAGGGCAGACCAAAAGGATGGTAAGGATATGGGTGTTGTTTATATTTTGGGATGCGGGTGTAAAGTCATCAGGTGGTACATAGGGCAGACCAAAAGGATGGTAAGGATATGGGTGTTGTTTATATTTTGGAATGTGGGTGTAAAGTCATCAGGTGGTACACAGGGCAGACAAAAAGGTTGGTAAGGATATGGGCGTTGGAAATATTTTGGAATGCGGGTGTAAAGTCATCAGGGGGTACTCGAATGAGGTATTAAGGAGAGGAAGGAGAAAGGTAGAGGATGGTGCAAAAGGGAGAAAGTTTATTTAAGGTGGCCTTTTTTCTGGTCAGGTGAGTGGGAATAGTAAAGAGGATGAGGACAGGCTATTTTATCTTACTAGGTATAGCCCTTTTTCAGAGTCCTTAATGAAAATAATTAAGGACTTATGGCCTATGATCATTTCAGATGAGATTTTAAGCACAACTTTTCCAAAGAGGGTAACCTTTTCTTTCAGCCAATATTGTAATCTAAAGGAATTACTTAATAGACCAATTATGGTTGGATAGTCCACTCCAAAGCAGGTGGGATCACTTCCATGTGGTAGTTGTGGTGTATGTAATAGAATTTGTAATATTTCAGGATCTGTTATTAATGGCCAAAAATATGTGGCAAGTGACAAATTTAATTGTTAATCTTGTGGAGCTGTTTATATTTTGGAATGCGGGTGTAAAGTCATCAGGTGGTACATAGGGCAGACAAAAAGGATGGTAAGGATATGGGTGGTGGAAATATTTTGGAATGCGGGTGTAAAGTCATCAGGTGGTACACAGGGCAGACAAAAAGGATGGTAATGATATGGGTGTTGGAAATATTTTGGAATGCGGGTGTAAAGTCATCAGGTGGTACATAGGGCAGACCAAAAGGATGGTAAGGATATGGGTGTTGGAAATATTTTGGAATGCGGGTGTAAAGTCATCAGGTGGTACACAGGGCAGACAAAAAGGATGGTAAGGATATGGGTGTTGGAAATATTTTGGAATGCGGGTGTAAAGTCATCAGGTGGTACATAGGGCAGACAAAAAGGATGGTAAGGATATGGGTGTTGGAAATATTTTGGAATGCAGGTGTAAAGTCATCAGGTGGTACATAGGGCAGACCAAAAGGATGGTAAGGATATGGGTTTTGGAAATATTTTGGAATGTGGGTGTAAAGTCATCAGGTGGTATATAGGGCAGACAAAAAGGATGGTAAGGATATGGGTGTTAGAAATATTTTGGAATGCGGGTGTAAAGTCATCAGGTGGTACACAGGGAAGACAAAAAGGATGGTAAGGATATGGGTGTTGGAAATATTTTGGAATGTGGGTGTAAAGTCATCAGGTGGTACATAGGGCAGACTAAAAGGATGGTAAGGATATGGGTGTCGGAAATATTTTGGAATGCGGGTGTAAAGTCATCAGGTGGTACATAGGGCAGACAAAAAGGATGGTAAGGATATGGGTGTTGGAAATATTTTGGAATGCGGGTGTAAAGTCATCAGGTGGTACATAGGGCAGACCAAAAGGATGGTAAGGATATGGGTGTTGGAAATATTTTGGAATGCAGGTGTATAGTCATCAGGTGGTACATAGGGAAGACCAAAAGGATGGTAAGGATATGGGTGTTGGAAATATTTTGGAATGCGGGTGTAAAGTCATCAGGTGGTACATAGGGCAGACCAAAAGAATGGTAAGGATATGGGTGTTGTTTATATTTTGGAATGCGGGTGTAAAGTCATCAGGTGGTACATAGGGCAGACCAAAAGGATGGTAAGGATATGGGTGTTGTTTATATTTTGGAATGCGGGTGTAAAGTCATCAGGTGGTGCATAGGGCAGACCAAAAGTATGGTAAGGATATGGGTGTTGTTTATATTTTGGGATGCGGGTGTAAAGTCATCAGGTAGTACATAGGGCAGACCAAAAGGATGGTAAGGATATGGGTGTTGTTTATATTTTGGGATGCGGGTGTAAAGTCATCAGGTGGTACATAGGGCAGACCAAAAGGATGGTAAGGATATGGGTGTTGGAAATATTTTGGAATGCGGGTGTAAAGTCATCAGGTGGTACATAGGGCATATCAAAAGGATGGTAAGGATATGGGTGTTGGAAATATTTTGGAATGTGGGTGTAAAGTCATCAGGTGGTACATAAGGCAGACAAAAAGGATGGTAAGGATATGGGTGTTGGAAATATTTTGGAATGCGGGTGTAAAGTCATCAGGTGGTACATAGGGCAGACAAAAAGGATGGTAAGGATATGGGTGTTGGAAATATTTTGGAATGCGGGTGTAAAGTCATCAGGTGGTACACAGGGCAGACAAAAAGGATGGTAAGGATATGGGTGTTGTTTATATTTTGGAATGCGGGCGTAAAGTCATCAGGTGGTACACAGGGCAGACAAAAAGGTTGGTAAGGATATGGGTGTTGGAAATATTTTGGAATGCGGGTGTAAAGTCATCAGGTGGTACATAGGGCAGACCAAAAGGATGGTAAGGATATGGGTGTTGGAAATATTTTGGAATGCGGGTGTAAAGTCATCAGGTGGTACATAGGGCAGACCAAAAGGATGGTAAGGATATGGGTGTTGGAAATATTTTGGAATGCAGGTGTAAAGTCATCAGGTGGTACATAGGGCAGACCAAAAGGATGGTAAGGATATGGGTGTTGGAAATATTTTGGAATGCGGGTGTAAAGTCATCAGGTGGTACACAGGGCAGGCCAAAAGGATGATAAGGATATGGGTGTTGGAAATATTTTGGAATGCAGGTGTAAAGTCATCAGGTGGTACACAGGGCAGACAACAAGGATGGTAAGGATATGGGTGTTGGAACACTTGGCTGACATCAGGAATGGAAAGAGGGAGAGCCCCGTAGCTCAACATTGTTTATCTGAGCATGGTGGTGATGGAGCTTCTCTGTTTTTCAGCATTCTGGCACAACCTACAGGGATGAGGGGGAACTTTTGTTCAAGGTTAAATCAATTAGAAACTGCATATATTTTTAACTATGGCACCCTCTCCCCTGGGGAATTAAATCATAAGGTTTGTCTGAATTTTTTAATTTTTTAATTTTCTGAGAAATTTTTGAAAAATTTGGAATCAAATAGCATGTTTTGTTAAAATATTATATGGATCTTTGGGGTTTTGGTGGGGGAAGTTTGTGTGCATATATATATATATATATATATATATATATATATATATATATATATATATATATATATGGATCTAGGACGTTTGCTCGAGTGAGCAAATGTCCGAATCCATAATACCCGAACACACTTTAACAAAAGCGTTTTTATCGGAAAAGCGTTTTCGTTAAAGCGTGTTGCAAAAAAAAATAAATAAAACACTACATTTACATTTTAGCAGGGGGGGCTTCACCCCCCTGCACCCCCCACACCCCCTACTTTAATATTCTCCCTCTGAGACCACACTACAGTGGGGAAAAGGGAAATTTCCCTTACCCGCACTGTAGTACAGCCTCAGCAACAGGCATACTTATGCGAAAGTGCTTCTTTGGTGAAAAGCATTTTTGCGTAAGTATGCCCATCCATTTGGGTTTCAGTCATTTGCTCACTCGAACAAACATCCTAGATCCATACATATCTATCTATATACATACATACACACATATATATATATATATATATATATATATATATATATATATATATATATATATATATATATATATATATATATATATATGTATTTAATATTTTCACACATTTATGTATAATGTATTTAATAGGACAGTGAATCTTGTGTGGTATTTGCGGTGTTAAAATGATTTTGTACTAATGGCAGGTTAAGTGATTAATTAACTTATTAGGGTATGCATATTTAAGGACTCCTGGATATATTAAATGTTATCCCTTGAAAGCGAAAAGCCGATGTACCAGGATTGTGCTGTTTGTTAATAAAGTGACTGTAATTGATGAGTATGGACATTGGTGGATTACAATTACATCAACTCAAGTGGTCTTTTATGATTATAATGTTCTGAAATGGATAATTTTGATATTACCGATTAGAAAACTTTATTTTATTTCTTTTAGGAAAAAAAATGTTCAATACTATAAATGTAAACATGTATTCAAACAAACTTTGTTTTATTAAATAATAGAATTTTAAGCAGTCTGATAGACAACTATACATTTAAAACAATCAAGACAGTGAACAAAAAGAACATATGGTCCTGAAAAACAGAAAGTGTGTTTGGGCCCATGGTTTGAAAACAGCCCAGGGCCCAAGCTACACTTAATCCACCACTGTTGGTCACACCTGAATTGAACCACTGTGAACATGGGCAGTGATAGCAGCAAAGATAATGGTGGGGTGCATCCTCAGAAAGATGGATTCCATAAGCAAACAGGTAACACTTCCACTCTGTGGGATGTTGGTCAGACCGCACCTTAGGTATTGAATGCAGCTCTGGAGGCTAAATAAGGACAAGGACAACAGGCTACCAAAAATAATCCAGAGAAAAGGTACCAGATAGATATATGGGAACTGAGGAGATGGAATGTGACCAGACGTTGGAAGAGCTACAGCTCTTCTTAGTTGAGACTAGGGACACAGGGGTACAATAAACTGGTGCATAAGATCATTGTACCTGAACATGACTGTGAAATGTGAATAATATGTTCTAAGCATGAAAGATGGGGGACAGAGGAGGCACAGGTTGCAGGCTACAGAAACTTGCCATTCCCTAGAGCTCTAAAAGTACTTTTCACCTACAGAGTTGTGGACCCATTCAATGGGCAACCAGAATGAGTGCTTGAGAGGGTATCAGACATACTTAAGAGGATAGGTAGAAAAGGGATGGTAGGGTAGGTAAAATTCTAAGTATTTTTAAAAGGTAAACCAAGAAAAGTTTATTTTCTCCTGATGTTAAGCAAATTTGTTGCAGCATTTTTAAACGTATTTTACTTTATGTTTTATCTGTCGCATATACTGTAGCCCACTACAAGGTTTGGTGTGCAATAACTGTCTGAAAAGGTGTGTCATCCCAGGCATGAGTGTCCAGGAAAATTGTCAGATTTTGCAATCTATTAATGTTCGTGATAAAATGTGATTTAAATAATTGCTAAATATTGTCGTGTCAGAATGAATTGGTATATTAGTGAGTTCAGGTATTGTGGAATACGGGGAATTGGGATTCCCTCCATTCTATGTTTCCCTAAAACAAAAGGGGCAGGTCAGTGCAATGGAAGCATCTGTGGTCTTACAGAACACATTTGATAACCCGAATACTTCTTTATTGTGACTAATTACATCATTCCATGTTTTTCTTCTCCAACTAATTCAATTGTTTAAGATTGAGGATTTGGATATTTCTCGATGGATTGATATCCGATACTAAGTCTGTCAGGTGGGGGTGAATCAAGATTGCCTAGCCAGGCCTTTTCTGTTTCTCATGTATAGTTATCCTTTCCTTTGATATACTAATGGGGCCAGATTTCAGGCTGTGTTAATGGGTTAGTCTTTCAGCCGGGAATAGGGTACGTAGGGTCTGGAGAGAATTGGGTTCAGTCCTTGGTATATATATATATATATATATATATATATATATATATATATATATATATATATATATATATATGACATTTTGGGTTTAGAGCTTAACAATACTAAGTTCGAGGCCTATATTTTTGTGAATGTGATGTTACATTACTTAATATACAATTTCAACACTCTCTTCTTCATATCCTATGCATGCTATTTGGATGTATGGACTTGGCTGTGATGAACTGAGACACTGTCCTGCAGAATGGGAAAGAATTGGTTGTCATCTGGGAATGTACAAGTTCTATAGTAAAAAAAACAGCTCTGGATAAAATGCTATTTAGCTTCTTTATTTATCTCTGTGGGGACAATGTTTCTGTGTTTATGTTGTTAACTTCTCAGGGGTGGCTTTATCTTGGGACAAAAAGTTGAATCTGATGGTTAGGGAATCATTTGGAGATGGAGACGCAATACATCTAGCTTATGTTATTTACTTCTTTATCAGATGTTTTTTCTACTATTTATATGGTGACTGGTTTTTAAACGCATCATTTTACAATTCCTCTATCACCCTTTTATTTTTTTTTTTGCCCCTGCCTCAGCAAACACCAAGCTCCTGTCACTCTTCCTGCTCAGTGCAGCCCATTTTTTGCTTCAGGAAGTGAAATAACTATGACCTATTCATTTTTCCTAGGACCAAGTGGTGAGCACTGGAGAGTGGAGACAAAACACAAGGTCAGATTTTTTTCACTCCACTTGCCGTGTAGTCTACCCCAGGGTTTGGTGTTAGTGATTGTTGGACAGGGTGCGTCACTCACTACTGCAAACAAGTATTACCTCAATATGGCCCTGCCCTAGGGTTGCCACCTAATAATTTCTTTTCTTGATTATCCAGAAATCAGACTAAATGTCTGGTAGTCTGGAAAACACTATGCAAACTCCAGTATTCTGTTTTAAAAAATAAACAGACTATCAAAGTTTGTTAAATCAGCAGGTTCACTATGTTTTTATTTAAAAAAAAAAAAAAAAAAACTATCATTAATGCAATGTGACTACATGTCAAATCAGGAAAACAGGACATTCCTCCTCCCCCACCTGACATGCTTATGATGTCATGAAATGGGCAGGAAGAGGGAGGGGAGAGGGGAGGAGATGGGCATGGTTAGAGGAGGTGTGAGAGGTATGGCATTTGGTCTGGTTATGGCCACAATGGAAAGTGGAAAACCCCCTACCCTGCCCCATAAAAGCAAGTGTTCCTATGACACCCCCAGTCTTCAGTGTGGATTATACATTGAGAATGATCACCCCAAGCATATGCTCCTTTCAAAGACAGGTGATACAGCATAACATAATCATTTTTTTATACCTCTACATTGATGGGGCTAGCACTCCTCTGTCAATTTCAGTGGGAGTGATGGGTAGCAACAGAACCTTGAAACTGAGGTCAGGTCAAGATATGTCACTTTGATCAGGTTTATGGCGTCTCCCTGTCCTTATTACAACAACCACAAAACGTGACATTTCAGCACAGAATACAGAAGGTATGATAAAAAGATATGTCTGAGGCCTAAAGAAGTCCCATAGAGATGACACATCAGCTTTGCAGAAGATTGATGTGTTGTTGACTTTCTTTGGCTTTTATCACATGATAATCTGTTTGTTTGTGACAGTGCCAAATAGAAATGCAGAAAGCCAAAATTATGCATTTTTCCACAGTAGCTGGTCTTATGGGAAACTTTGAATCCTTTTTGTTTCAAGAATATTTCAAGAATTTGTGCCAAGAATTTAGTGGATTCTGTACTGCTTGGACAGAGACGTGTGGTCCATTAGGACTCCTGATACCTAATCTGTAATGTCCTGTCTTTGCATATCATACAAGTGAGGTTTAATTAACATCAGTATAATTACTGATCTCCTTTAAGTTATGAAGTGGGTGAAGCAGCAGTGTAAATGTCCTTGTGTTATATATAATGCACAGTTTCAGATAGGTGATGAAGAAGGGTCAATGTCGGATTATAATAGGGGTAAGTCAGGTGGTTGCCTCATGGCCCACAGTTCCAGGTGGGACCTATGGCCAGCCAACAAATTAATTTAGTTTTAAAAAGCTTTGTTATGTTCAGTACTGCTAACTTATGTGCTGAACATAACAACTGTTAATGTGCTTTAGTATTAAAAAAAAGTGTTAAATGCCAGACATCCAATGCTTACCATTTGCACATGGGCAGGATAGGCTGGTAACATTATTTTATTATCAATTTATATACATTCTTTAATATCTTTTCTTTAAGTAAAGAAATGTATGAAACAGAATGTGATTATGGGCATTTGTCCCTCATTTTTTTGGATTTGTCCCTGATTCTTACACAGAGAGGTTGAGACATATTTGTTAACACAGTCAAATAAGTGTTATATAACAGAGTGATTACAACGGTGCTGGGCAAGGATGGTGGCTGTTTAAAAATGAAGGTAGGTTACCTAGTGGATGTTTGTTTAGTTAACCATCTAGCTTTGCAGGATTAATTTTCATTCGTGTCACATATGTTGAAATACTTGTGGCTTTTAACCAAAGATGAAATTTCATAGATCTCAACTGCACCTGATATTGAAGAATGCTTCAATTTTGCACATATGTTTGGTCTGCTACTCATAAAATCTGTGTTTTTTGGAAAATCATTGACAATTTTGGTCACTAAATAATAATATTGATAAAAGACATTTGAGTTTCATACTTCATATCTTTCAGAAATGCATGCTAATGCAAAAACTGTTATTCTAGCAACTCTCTAAGGAAATACATGATTCCAGGTTTTTGTCCCTTCATTTTTGTGCTACGAGTTTGAGAGGTATTATCATTTTCACAATGAAAGAGGTGTACTTATGAAAGTGGCTATAACTGTAGGTGGGGTGGGGGTTCTGTGGATGAAAGTAACTTGCCCTCCTATTTGCTCAGTTTAAACAGTTTGACTTTGTAGGATTAATGTACATTTTTATAAATAAGCTGGAATACTTGGGCTACTGCTTGCTTTTGTGGCACAATTTTAACATACATTACTGTTTCAATGATTAGTTTATCACTATCAGACATCTGAGGTGTGCACAGTCAACAACGCAGCTATTACTGCTGAGAACAGGAGCTATCTCTGGATGAAATGGATTTGCAGGACTCATGTGAATGTGTGTTAATTAAGTTGGAATACTTTACTGTGGCCATTTTTTTAATCACCATTGGACATTTGAGGTGTATGCAGTCAAATTACTATAACTGATGGACATGGACATTTATCAGTAAAGACAACAGTTTGAATGGTCTTAAATTAGGAAAGTGAATCTATCTGAAAGAACATAAGCATTTATCTATGACTCCAAAAAAAGTGTGCATGGGAGGGCCCATGGTTTGAAAACCAGCCATTGCTCAAGGTGTAGTTAATCAATTACAAAAAAAGGTAAACTGAAAATCTGCCCCTTTGTTTGGATACTGGACATGATTTGGAAGTAAGCTATCTTTTATGACTTTCAGAAGATCATTTTATTTGTTTTTTTTTTCTTATGGTTAAGTTGGATTAGGCTTTGAGTGGTACGCAAGGTCCTTTGCTATCAACATAATACATCACCCCTTCTTTTGGGGGAAAGTGCAATATGCTATTTTTCTCCCCTCTATCTTAAACAGCCAGTGAATCTTGATAAAAATTCATTCTTATTACAGTGCCATATCATACCACGCATCCATTGTACTGTGATGAGTTCTAGTGGTAAACCAACAAAGGCAAATCATGCACCCCCTTTCTTTCTCTATCACTTTCTTCCCCTAGCTTGGATTAACAGAAGTCTGAGTCATCAGGGTGAGCATTCAAATTTTGCTTAGGCCCAGCATCTTGATAGCGTCAAATACAACCAATAATATGTGTGATTACATGCAATTCTTCCCCATAGCACCACCAGCATATTCACAGAAGCATACACTATGTTTCTACCTTTTTAATGGAGACAAATCAACCTATATTTTCCATTCAAATCATTTTTGCAGGGGATGTTATATCCCCCATTCCCCCAGTACTTAAATAAACTAATCCAGAGTTCTTTGCGAATAAGGAAAATATTCTGACCATTGCAAGTTTTGATTTAAGTACATATTTCACCCAATTTATAGTTTAATTCCCAATATTCCAAAGATTGCAATTACAATAAATGGGATATTTAATTATACTCTGGGGGAAGATAGTCTTTTGCAAAAACATTTATTTGATCTACTGATTTTTTTTCTCAGAAAATACAGCTTTCTAAATCCTGTCCACTGTCTCATTTCACCAGACAAAATACTGAAGCTAAAGGTAGGAAATCATCATCCTTAATGAATGCTAGTCTACAAATTTACAAAGTTAAGATAATGAGTTTCTCTTAAGCATCAGTCTATACCATACGTTTGAATCTCTCCTTCCAGTTGTTTATATTTGGTTCTGAATAAGTTACTTAACCTGTGTTCACAGGATGGTCCTGGTTCTAGGAGCCAGATTCCAAAAGACCTGCTCCCAGTGCAAGTGACTCACTAAAGCATAAGGCTTATCTATGAAGCAGGCTTACACTGAAGTGAATCTGTAACATCAAAAGCAAGTATTTTGGAATCAGGTCGTAGAATTACTGAAAGTGCTAAAATTGATCAAATTCAGTCTCACTCCTGCTATACATTAGTTTTTAAAACCCACTTTTCAACAGCACTGTTTAAAACAAACAAACAAATAAACAAACACAAGCAGCCATCTGCATGTTGCTGTTCAACCCTGGGATGACAGTGATCTGCTTTTGACAAGTGACCCAGGTACAGAAGAGCTGAACATGGAGTCAGTGATGCACAGATAAAAGTTAAACAACTGGGAAGCATTTTTTTTTTACAGGAAGGGCTAGACCAGTACTGTTGTCTTGGAGCCTCCTAGTGATGACCATTGACTTAGAGATGGAAAGTTACAGTTGTGCCTAGAGTACTATGGCACATTCACAGTGTGGTTTCTGCATTGATGTGATTCACGGCCTATGCATATGGGATTCACGGCCTATGCATATGGGAACTTGGTGGGAAGTCATTTAGAGACAGATACAAAAAGGCATGTCAATAGTAGGCAGGATTACTTCAGCCAGATTTTACTCTCTGAAATTGAACAGAAAAAGTAGTAGGAATTTGGTGGGAGCCCTGTTCATGATGTCAGTGACTGAAGGAGAAACTAAAACATTCAAAAATAATTGCCATTTCCCTCACTGTACTGTGTACAGTGTACATGTAGTACAGAACTCTAAGTATCAGTGCTTCTATGTATAGGCCTGTCTGCATCTGGCACAACACACTGGATAAGCATCCATCAGAGTACCCAAATCTTAACTAATTTAAATTATCAATTAACTAATTTAACTTACTAATAAGCTAATTTAAATACCTTATAAGACATCCATACTTAAAGTCCTTGGCAGCTGCAACTCTTACAGAGGTCCACATATATAATACTGCCTTTGTCTAAGTTAAACCAAAATATCATTAAGTAGCTTTAATAGTACCCTTACCTGCAGAGCGAGGGGGTCCTGGCATATCCCCGATGCTTCTTCTGTCACTCCACTTCCTGTCACCAGACAGTGTTCCTGATGGGCTGTGATTAGGGCTTGATTGGCCCATTCCCCTGGGTCGCTGACCAGGCTAATAAAAGAAATGTAAGAACATTCAGTGAATTCTGAGATCTGTTCTATGTCTACTGTCTATACAGTTGGGAAACAAACATAGCATGCATGTTGACCAAATATTTACTGCAAAACTGTGAATTTTTTACTATCTAATTTAAGTTGCAATGAATCGCTATTTTAAATATTATGTATTTCTCTAGGAAGCCAGAATTTATCAATTCGATCCTCTCCACCACAGCCATTTCACTTTTTTAATATTTCCTGTCATATCAGAGTACATTTGTATGGAAATAAATAAGTAAATAAAAGGAAAGATCTTTGGCATGGTGTTAATTTATTTGAATGAAACTACTTCTGCTAACACATGCTGTTTCTTAGAGAATTATTTTTAGTGCATCATGTATCATTTTCCTGTCAATCAAACATTTGACCTCTATTCCTTTGGTATGACACTTCTAACAAGTAATATAAATGCATAACTAGGTTGAAACAAATGTCTTATATGAACCAGTTTCAAAGTTCTGCTACTTAGTGTGGACAGAAACATGGGGAATTCAGTAAATGCTTTAAGGCATCAACAGAAACTACTTCAGGAATGATTTTAGGATTAGTCCACAAAGTCACTCTGCCTTTATGAAATGTTAAATACAACTCAAATGTTATGTAGGCTTGCTGCTCAGAAACATTTTCAGCCAAAGTTTCTGCCACCAAGAAAAAGTATACACACACACACACACACACACACACACACACACACACACACACACACACACACACACACACACACACACACACACACACACACACACACACAAAACTCATTGCTTAGATACTGCAAAAATCATAGAAGTGAAAGGATAGTGCATTATCATTCCCTTATGTGATGCTATCAGGATAGTAATTTTCAGCACATAATCCCTGGATTAGACAGTTTCATACATCATAACCGAAGAACAAAATTCTAACATCAATTTACTCAAAAGTAATGAAAGTTTAAAAAGACTCTGTTACAGGGAGACCCAGCCCTATCACAAACGATCATAGGGTTATAGATGGTTACTAGGTTATCGACGTGGAGGTCATTTCAAGCCTAGCCATTTCATCCCAATGTAATTCCATAAATACTCTAGCCAATACTCAGGATTATCTTTATTAATGATTGCCCGTATCCAGGAGGGTTGTGGGTGCTATCCCTGGTAAGAATTTACAATGCCCCATCCACTCATCCAGGTCCCTTTTGAATAGTGTCATAGAGGTGCTCTGCTTCACATGAATTGGCAGCCTATTCCAAAGATACAACAGTCACTATGAGACAAATCTGCCCCTCCAGCACATCCTATTCAAATCACAGGCTATATTTAGGTCCCAGGAATGGGTAGCTCTAGTCCCAATTGATTTATGGATGTGCAGCAAATTCATTAAGTTTGGGTTGGAGATTGCTCTGTAAGGCAAGCATAAGTCTCCTGTAAGTCTATACGATACTACGTATAGTGATGGGGACTTTAGTTGGTCTGTATAAGGCACTTGGGCACTTGCTGGAGTTCCTTGGTCTTCTTAGTTAGAAACCTCTGAAGTTTCTCCAATTGCTGCAGGTGCTTTGCATGGTACATGCCAAAAGGAGTGTTATACTCAATTATGGGCCTGATTAATGACTAGTATAGAGGGGTTGTAACCTCCTTTGCTTTAGAGTAGATGCCTTTGCTAATCAAGTGTGCTACATTGAAAGCCTTCCTTACTACAGTAGACACAGGTTGGTCAAAGTTAAGGTCACAGTCTACTTGTGATCCCAGATGTCTTACCACTTTGTAGTGATATAGAATATTGTTCATAGGTATGTACTAGGTTAATGGCCCTGGAGCCTTTACAAGCCTAGCCCAAAAATTGACACCCGATGTTAGTTCACAGTGCCACTATCCAGTAGGGCAAGTGGAATGATCCCTGGAGTGAACTTTGTGTTACTCATCCACTTGTCAATATTTCTCTTGAAGACGGCCAGTGAGGTGATCTGCTTGACATGAATGGGAAGCTTATTCCAAAGTATGGGTAGTCTTTGGGAGTTGAACCTGTCCCTCCAGCATGTTCTGTTAATTGTGGTAATGAGGTTGTGATCTCTGGAGCGTGTGGCGTGGGGGATTAGGATTTTCTTAGGTGTAGCATTTCATGTAGGGCTGGGTTGGACATGGCTTTGTAAGTCAAGCAGAGATCACCTCTAAGTAGATGATAAGAGACTGAGAATAGCTGAAGCTTCTTGAATCTTTCCATGTAGGACATGTGTTTAAGGCCTAGGATCCTTTATTGTGAGGTACTTTTGTGGCCCCTCCAGCTGTTGTAGGTGTCTGGTCAGGTACATGCCAAATGGGGCATTATCTTCGATGACTGGTCTAATGAGGGATGAGTAGAGAGGGATGATGACCTCTTTCTTCCTGGATGCGAAACCTTTTGTTATAAGATGTGCCATGTAGAAGGACTTTCTTACCATAGTGGGAATGTGGTGGTAAAAGGAGAGGTGTCTGTTGACATGGGTGCCCAAATCTCTTATGGCCCCTTCAGTGTTTAGTGGGGCTCCCATCAATGTGGTAATTTGTGGGAATTGGGTTTTCTCCAAAGGGGATGATAACGTATTTTTTGGTGTTAAGCTTCAGGCCATGGTTCTGATACCAGTCATTGGTCTCAGAGATGTCCTTTTGTAGGATGTCTGCATCACTTGGGGAGTTGATAATGACTCCTAGCTTCCAGTCATCGGTGAACTTGGTCAGCCATCCAGGCCAACACAGGACTTCTGAGAAGTAGATGCCAAACAGGAGACGGCCCAGGACCGAGCCCTGTGGGACTCCACTCATGACTGGTCGACAGTCTGACATGGAATCTGCAACTTTCACTCTGTGGTTCCTGTCTGTGAGCCAAATTGCAACCCACTTAGTGATGTAGGGATTGATGCCTAGTTTGGTGAGTTTATCAATGATACCTGAGTGGGGAATGGTATCAAAGGCCTTGACCAGGTCGAGGTAGGCTGTATGCACTGCCTTACCCTCATCCACGGTCTTGGTGACTGTCTTGAAGATGTCAACCAGGTTCAGCAGGCAGGATCTCCCCCTGACAAAGCCAAACTGTGTGGGGTCAAAAGCTTGAAGATTACCTATATCTTTGTTAAGCAAGTCCATGATGATGTGCTCCACAGCTTTGCATACCAGACTCATCAGGCTAATGGGGCAATAGTTGCTCTCCCTTTATGGAGTGGGATGACTGTAGCAGTGAGCCATTTGTTAGGGACATAGCCTGAGGTAAGGCTGTGATTGAACAGGGCACACAGAAGTGGTGCCAGTTCATTTTGTAGCTCATGCAGGATGCAGCCAGGGATATTATCAGGTCCCATGGATGCTGTATCCTTGGCTTTGGACAATGCAGCTTTTATCCATGCCGCAGAAATGGTGGGTACCAGGCTTTCTTCTGGTATTGTGATAGGGCCCTTGAGGGGAGGGGTAAAGTTGGCACTGAATCTGTCGGCCAGTATGTTGGCTATATCTGTTGACTCAGTATAGGAGGTGCCATTGTGCAATAACTCAGAGCAAATCTAGGTATTGCCTTTGAGGTTTCTGATATAGCTATAGAAGGCTTTCTGGCTATTTTTGGTGCCAGCCACAATTCTGCTTTCACAGTTGGCTTTACAGGATTTGATGAGGGATCTCAGGTTTTTGTTGAGACTGATAAGAGAGGTCTTCCAGTCTTGTGAATTCATTTTTTTCTGCAACAGTTTCTTCCTTCTGTTGTAGCGTTTATTGATGGCTGGGGACCACCAGATTGGCTTCCTTTTTGGAGGGGAGTGTCTTAGTTCTATTTGGTATGGAAAGGTCCATGCATTTGTGTACATGCTCATACAGTGCATTGCTGTATAATTCGGCAGTCATGCAGCTATTTTCCATTGGCATGGGTGCCAAGAAGTTAGCCACCTCTGTTTTAGGAGCCCAAAGTTGGCTTTAGAGACATTTTTCAGGGTGGTCACCTTAGCTGGGGGTGTAGGTGAGATGGAGATTTCTATAGTGATCAGTTTGTGGTCAGATTTAACCAGGGAGGAAATGACTATAGGTGTGGAGCAATGGTCTCCCATGTTGGTGATAACCAGGTCGAGGATGTTGCTTCCTCTAGTGGCAGCAGTCAGAATGAGCTGGTTCAGGGCATTGGAATTGATAAATTCCAGAAAGCGCTGGGCCTGTACATTGGTAGATTTCCAAGTTGATGGAAGGGTAGTTGAAGTCACCCAGTATGAGTGTATTGGGTTGAACCTTGATAGATTCCAGAGTGCTTAGGAACTTGGAGTGAGAGTCTAGGGACATGTTTGGAGTTTTGTAGCAGGTTATGACTTGTATCTCCATCTTATTCAGCGTTACTTGTACCTGAAGTATCTTGGATGCATTATGCTGGGCTACCAGTCTAGAGGTGTGCGTATCCTTTACGAATATGGAGACACCACTACCTTTGGTGCTTCCAGCTGCATTCTGGGGCAGAAAGGTATGGAATGAGTTGTAGCCTGGGAGCATAGGAGGGTTTTCTGCCTCTTTAAACCAGGTCTCCATTACAGCACAGATGTCGACATTCTCCATTTTGAGGAGAGCTTCGAGCAAGTGCATCTTGAGAATTTTGGTCTTTGGAACACTGCCTAAAAAAGGCACTATAGGGGTGGCAAGAGCCTTAACCAATACCTGGAATCCCAGGGGTGACAGATGCAGGCCGTCTTTGGCAAAACATCGAGGTCTGTTGATCATGTCATCCCAGGCAGATAGATACTGGATCCCCTTAGAATGACACCAGCAACTTAGCCATTTGTTGAAGTCAATCATTTTCTGCTCATACTGTGGTATCATTTTGTGTGATGGTAGAATACTGCTCAGGGTTAGGGTCATACCTGCCTGGGCCACATAATCCAAGAGTTCCATCACATCTCTTTTCATGTAGTCCAGGGATGTACATTATTCACACCCACATGGACAATGACTGAGTCATATTTGTACTTGTGGAGTGACCAGAGTGCATGTGTTATGTGGCGGATCCTGGTACCTGATAGACAACTGAATGTCACCTTCTCCTTTTTCAACCTAGTGAGTGGGACATCAGTGTGCCTCACAACTGAGTCTCCTATGATTAGTACACTGGGCAAAGTGTTTTGCCTTAAGGGCTTGGGTTGAGGAGCACACTGTGGTGGTGAGCTATGTGTTCTGGGATTGGTGATGTGTTGTGGTGGTTGAGTGTGTTTCTGTCTCGGGGGTCTCTGTTGTTTGGGTACATTTTTATTGAGAACCTCCGTGAAGGTGGGGTATGGTTTGCATTTCAATATGTAGGTTGTGATGGTTGGTGTTTTGTTGTTAATTTGATAGTGTGAAAGGACATTGTTTTTATTGAAGGGAATGAAGATGCATTTCTTTCCATTCAGTTTGAGACCATGACTAAGACACCAGTCATTGGTCTGTGTAAGACCCTGCAGAAGTCTGCATTCATATCTTTTTGTACGTAACAAACTTAGGAATGTTTCACTTTTAAGTAAATGAAAAAAAACCATGAGTGTTTGTCAGCTCCACTAGAAGTGGATGTCAGCATTTCCCTCTTCAGTTAGTGTAACACATGACAGTCAGATGATGTGGCTGGTTCAAAGCATCTCATCATAAAAATGAGTTATCAGGCTGGTGTTGGGACTCCAAAATAAGGTCTCTAAATTGAAAGCCTGTCTTCTGAGTTATACAAAAGCCAGTAATGTAGTGTTGTCTCCCTACTGAACACATGAAGTACAAGCATACATCTTATGGCTTGTCAACTAAACAAGGCTGTCTTTGTTTAGCTAAATTTGGGTCAGTTAGCAAATTGTTTTCACTTCGCAGAGAAAGTTTTCCTGATAGATGATTTCTGGACATGTCCAGAATTTCAGCTACATAACATAGTAGTTATTGCTTTGGTAACTACAGTAGGGTGAAAATTCATGTAACAGATGCAGAAATATGTTAGACTGAAGAGTCCCTGAACTGGCAGAGGAGAGCTTTTCTTCCACAAAAGTTTCACAGGTTCCTATTGGTTCCTATTGGGATGCACAGATTACAGGCAAACAGTTAAAATTCATTGTGTTTGGTACAGTGGACTTTCGGTAATACTAGTGATGAAAAGAAAATTCCATCCTGGACAGAAAAGGGATGCTTTGTGCTTGGACAGAACCATACTTATGTTAGAAGGAGCAATGAAAACAATTCCTTGATCAGAAATTCAGAATTCCTCAATGGTGTAGTAGCAAATGTTGGTACTTCATAGTTAGAACCCACTCAATGTGAAATGGAAGCATTTTGCTAAGAGTATATGTTACAGTACTGCTATCAGAAAATGTATGTGTAGCAGTACACTTTAAACTACTACGTTCTGCCTCTTCACATTCATTAAGTATTTGCCTATTCATGCTTACTGATGGATTAAACAATCAGGGAGACAGTACACTAAAAAGCATCATTCTCCCATAAGAAAATTACACGGTATTTTTCCTTCTGGCAGCTGCACTAAAAGTGCTCCTCAGATACCATTCTCTTCATAGGTGCACAGAGCTTTGGAACATTGTTAGAAGGTAATCCCATCTAAATTTAATTCCCCCAAGTAAACGGTGCACAGAGCTTTGGAGCATTGTTAGAAGGTAATCCCATCTAAGTTTAATTCTCCCAAGTAAACAGTGCACAGAGCTTTGGAGCATTGTTAGAAGGTAATCCCATCTAAGTTTAATTCTCCCAAGTAAACGGTGCACAGAGCTTTGGAGCATTGTTAGCAGGTAATCCCATCTAAGTTTAATTCTCCCAAGTAAACGGTGCACAGAGCTTTGGAGCATTGTTAGAAGGTAATCCCATCTAAGTTTAATTCTCCCAAGTAAACGGTGCACAGAGCTTTGGAGCATTGTTAGAAGGTAATCCCATCTAAGTTTAATTCTCCCAAGTAAACGGTGCACAGAGGTTTGGAGCATTGTTAGAAGGTAATCCCATCTAAGTTTAATTCTCCCAAGTAAATGGTGCATAGAGCTTTGGAGCATTGTTAGAAAGTAATCCCATCTAAGTTTAATTCCCCCAAGTAAACGGTGCACAGAGCTTTGGAGCATTGTTAGAAGGTAATCCCATCTAAGTTTAATTCCCCCAAGTAAATGGTGCACAGAGCTTTGGAGCATTGTTAGAAGGTAATCCCATCTAAGTTTAATTCTCCCAAGTAAATGGTGCACAGAGCTTTGGAGCATTGTTAGAAGGTAATCCCATCTAAGTTTAATTCTCCCAAGTAAACGGTGCATAGAGCTTTGGAGCATTGTTAGAAAGTAATCCCATCTAAGTTTAATTCTCCCAAGTAAATGGTGCACAGAGCTTTGGAGCATTGTTAGAAGGTAATCCCATCTAAGTTTAATTCTCCCAAGTGAGCTTTGGAGCATTGTTAGAAGGTAATCCCATCTAAGTTTAATTCTCCCAAGTAAGGAGCATTGTTAGAAGGTAATCCCATCTAAGTTTAATTCTCCCAAGTAAACGGTGCACAGAGCTTTGGAGCATTGTTAGAAGGTAATCCCATCTAAGTTTAATTCCCCCAAGTAAACGGTGCACAGAGCTTTGGAACATTGTTAGAAGGTAATCCCATCTAAGTTTAATTCTCCCAAGTAAACGGTGCACAGAGCTTTGGAGCATTGTTAGAAGGTAATCCCATCTAAATTTAATTCTCCCAAGTAAACGGTGCACAGAGCTTTGGAGCATTGTTAGAAGGTAATCCCATCTAAGTTTAATTCTCCCAAGTAAACGGTGCATAGAGCTTTGGAGCATTGTTAGAAGGTAATCCCATCTAAGTTTAATTCTCCTGCACAGAGCTTTGGAGCATTGTTAGAAGGTACTCCCATCTAAGTTTAATTCTCCCAAGTAAACGGTGCACAGAGCTTTGGAGCATTGTTAGAAGGTAATCCCATCTAAGTTTAATTCCCCCAAGTAAACGGTGCACAGAGCTTTGGAATATTGTTAGAAGGTAATCCCATCTAAGTTTAATTCTCCCAAGTAAACGGTGCACAGAGCTTTGGAGCATTGTTAGAAGGTAATCCCATCTAAGTTTAATTCTCCCAAGTAAACGGTGCACAGAGCTTTGGAGCATTGTTAGAAGGTAATCCCATCTAAGTTTAATTCTCCCAAGTAAACGGTGCACAGAGCTTTGGAGCATTGTTAGAAAGTAATCCCATCTAAGTTGAATTCTCCCAAGTAAACAATGCACAGAGCTTTGGAGCATTGTTAGAAGGTAATCCCATCTAAATTTAATTCCCCCAAGTAAACGGTGCACAGAGCTTTGGAGCATTGTTAGAAGGTAATCCCATCTAAATTTAATTCTCCCAAGTAAACTTTAGCAGCTGGTGTTATCATGGGATGACTATTTTACAGCTTTGCAGTGAAATACATTACTGATAGGTGAGGTCTCATTGCGGGTTCCCCTGCAAAGTGCAAAGACTTTTCCTTCTCTTTCTTATGAGATCCCACCTAAGTATCTTATACTAAGAGTTTACCAGGTTTAAAGCCAAGTCCTTTCTCTTTCTGACCCTTATAATAGCTAGCTTAGTTGCATCTGCTACAAGGATGCTTGCATTTCAGGTTGAACTGATGGAACCTTTTTCCTTCTTAAGAGGGAAGCACAATCAGGCAGACTCAGTTACTCTTCCAAGTCCCAATGGTCACCAAAATCTCCTACCCTTGTCACTTACATTCACAACACCATACTAACCCCAGACAAGCCATCACGAATGAAAACAACACCTTCCCTATTCCTTCTCACTACATCTCCAAGTCCCCACTTTCACAGGTTGCTACTCTGCAATAGACCAACTGAGCCTTTTCAAGCCTAGCCATTCCAGTCCCACAGGCACACCCAGGTAGTTTTTCACTTTCTGTCTGTAAGCGATAGAGGGGCTATTCCTATAGTAAACTTGCTATTACCCATCCATTCATTTGCATTTACCCACAAAACATTTACTGGGGTTCTATGTTACTCCTCTTGGTTGGCTTTCATTGTCCATCAATGAAAGGCATCAAGTGAAAATATTCTCCCTTATTATTAAAGAGGATGGTTTTATTCCCAAAGAAGTTCAAGCTAGAGACAAAACTTCCCCATGTTGTTCTGTAGTTAGTCTTATTGTTTATCAGCCAATTTGTTTTGATCTGATGATGTATCCCCTGCCACAGATATGTGAGTCCTCTGCTATGGATATGTAAGTCCTCTGCTATGGATATGTAAGTCCTCTGCCACAGATATGTAAGTCCTCTGCCACAGATATGTGAGTCCTCTGCTATGGATATGTAAGTCCTCTGCCACAGATATGCAAGTCCTCTGCTATGGATATGTAAGTCCTCTGCCACAGATATGTAAGTCCTCTGCCACAGTATGTGAGTCCTCTGCTATGGATATGTAAGTCCTCTGCCACAGATATGCAAGTCCTCTGCTATGGATATGTAAGCCCTCTGCTATGGATATGTAAGTCCTCTGCCACAGATATGTAAGTCCTCTGCCATGGATATGTAGACCTCTGCCACAGATATGCAAGTTCTCTGCTATGGATATGCAAGTCCTCTGCCACAGATATGCAAGTCCTTTGCTATGGATATGTAAGTCCTCTGCCACAGTATGTGAATCCTCTGCTATGGATATGTAAGTCCTCTGCCACAGATATGCAAGTCCTCTGCTATGGATATGTAAGCCCTCTGCTATGGATATGTAAGTCCTCTGCCACAGATATGTAAGTCCTCTGCCACAGATATGCAAGTCCTCTGCTATGGATATGTAAGTCCTCTGCTATGAATATGTAAGTCCTCTGCCACAGATATGTAAGTCCTCTGCCACAGATATGTAAGTCCTCTGCTATGGATATGTAAGTCCTCTGCCACAGATATGCAAGTCCACTGTTATGGATATGTAAGTCCTCTGCCACAGATATGCAAGTCCTCTGCTATGGATATGTAAGCCCTCTGCTATGGATATGTAAGTCCTCTGCCACAGATATGTAAGTCCTCTGCCACAGATATGTAAGTCCTCTGCCATGGATATGTAGTCCTCTGCCACAGATATGCAAGTTCTCTGCTATGGATATGCAAGTCCTCTGTCACAAATATGTAAATCCTCTGCTATGGATATGTAAGTACTATGCCACAGATATGTAAGTCCTCTGCCAAAGATATGTAAGTCCTCTGCCACAGATATGTAAGTCCTCTGCTATGGATATGTAAGTCCTCTGCTATGGATATGTAAGTCCTCTGCCACAGATATGTAAGTCCTCTGCCACAGATATGTAAGTCCTCTGCCACAGATATGTAAGTCCTCTGCCACAGATATGTAAGTCCTCTGCTATGGATATGTAAGCACACTCTTCCTTATTTCTCCCTAGGCTACCACTGCTTGTTGCAGGAAGCATGGGAGCCTCAACATGTTTTCATAGCTTTGGGTGTGCACAGTAGGGTCATTCTCCATGGGTGCCACACTGAGTGCTCTATCTAAGTGTTATGCAAGTAGCGAGCCAGAGCTACATGTCTCCTCAGGGTGGATGAGCTGGCGATAGATACTCACTCCCATCCTCTCCACCCCTGATGCCTCCAGCATCTGTGCCACTGATTGAATACAAGCTATCTGGGTTGCAGTCAGAGCTTCATCCCTCGATACCAAGGGAATGATATGTCTTTTTTTTTATTACAGTGAATATTTTATAAATGTCAATCTTTTAACAACTACCCCTAAAAATGAACAGTTTGAGGAAATGTGTATATTTAAACTTGTTTTTGGTAGCATTTTGTACATGGATTTGAAGCAGTCCATCATCTTAGACAAACATGTTTCCCCTGCTTATTTGGCTCTATGAAGTAAACATAATAAAAGATATGATAATCCAAACTTGCTTTTTATTTGCATAGTAATCTTAAGTTCTTTATTTGTTTCCCTGTTTCATTATTATTCAGATTTTTGTGCATTAGTCACACCATGAATGTCAGTCTCATCACAACACTTTAAAATATACATTAGACTCAATCAGGTACACATAGAAATGATTAAACAAATAATATTTTTTCTAGTTATTCTAATGTGTTTAATTTTAATGTAACCAAATTCTTAGATTTCGAGTAAGTTTTTTATGATATTATATGCTCGATTCTGTATGATTTTACTTTTTTTTTCTGACCTGGTGGTAGCTCAGGTGGATGTAGTTTAGTTCTTTATTTATTCATTTGTTAACCAGGTAAGTGAACTGGTCATCATGGACCTTTTCTGGTCATGATACAGGTCACAAGAGTATGAATAAATTCAATGTATATGGACACTTCAGAGTAGCCAGTTAAACAGCATGTTTTTAGGAGGAAGAAGAAAACTGGAGTATCTGGAAAAATCTGCAGAGATATAGGGAGATTATGCAACTTCTATTCAGACAGTGACCAGAAGTCGGCATTGAAATCTCAAACATGTTAGGCAGAGATCATGCTACCCTGTTGTAAAAGGTCTCCTGGTTTGTAAAACAAACAAAACAAACACTACTGGGACTAAAAGTCAGGGATGGGCTTATATATATATATATATATATATATATATATATATATATATATATATATATATATATATATATATATATATAAACTATGTATGTGTGTTTTATTTGCACTAATTAGCAAAACAAGTTTATCTAACCTTCCTACATCCTGCTAATCGTATACTAATCCTAAAGTGAAATGGTATATTTTGATATTGCTTTTATGTTAGGAAGCCCAGATCCCTAAATCCCTAATCTGGTTTAATTCTACTTTAGAATTACTTTTTGTCCTAACAGGAAAAATGCTTTGCCATCATATCCTGCCTCAGATCTTCCATATCCCTCTATCTGCCACTGTTCCTCACAATATCAAAAACATCTGATCCAGTCAAGCATTCCACACTGCAGCTGGTGTTGCAGGCATTGCCACGAGTCACACTACAGCCACCAGCAAGGCAAATGTGAGCAGCGCCAGTAAGAAAGACTCTGTCTGCTATTAAACTGGAACTGGGTGGGCATACATTTCAAGATACTTTTGTGCAGCATTGCAACTTGCTGGACATACATTTCTGGATACTTTTATGCAGCATCAACAAAGTTTGGGGATTTTTTTTCTTTCTAGACATTGTTACATAGTACTGAGGACATTAGAAAGTGTTAAATCGAAAAATGTTTTGTCAAAAAATATAACTAAGCAGCATTCAGTAAATTAATCTCTGTAGAACATCATTTCTGCATCACAGGAGCTCAGTTTTCAAATTGCATATTTTACTGATTTTTTTAACTTGCATCATACATGTGCAGGAGCTTTACTTTGAGGGTGCCAGTGTCACTTTCTCTAGGGCACGCATGGACCTGCAAACATGGTGGTCTCATGCATTCTTTGCTTAGAAGACTTGAAGACCTCTGTTGCCACAAATGGTATTAGTGGTTGCACGGATGATGATTTTGACGTTTTTCCAAGAATGGAGTCCATAGAATGTTGCACTGGGAAATTCACAGGGTTGAGGGACTAGCTACTGGGGTTGGCAGGAGGATAGGGGTTGGCATAATAGTGAAGGTGTTTACCTCACAGATACAAGGGGCTGGGTTTGATTCTCACCTATGATAGAAACTGCAAGACAGCCTACATGGCATTTTTAGTGCCATACCATGTATGTTTTATATCTTATCACATCAGTGAACAATGACTGTACTTATTTATTTCACTGGTTGACCAAAATTGGACTCTTTAGCTAGGAGGATCCCATTTTCTGTAAAGTCCTGGGGACAAGACTCTAATGCATCAAATAATCAAACACCTACATGGTATATAGCACATTGAATCACAGAGGCATTAAGTAGGCTATTTGGAGGTATGGGGATAAAGCCTCGTTTATAACTGGACCATCCTGGTTGAGCTGACATGGAGGTTAGCAGTTAGTGCTGGTTTGCCTATCTCTGGAGTTGCAGTATGATCTCCTGCTCTGTTGACTCCTACTGGAGCTGAAGAATAAAAGAACACCCTCAGTGATCACAGTGTGTGCCGGAGCACTTCAAGATGTGTTTGTGCACTGTAACATTATTTGGGTCAGTGACTGCACAAGCTCCTTGGGGTGGCACTGTGCACCCTGTTTCAGTAGTGTGCATGTCAAGCTGCAGAGTGGACATTAGTTATGCTACACCCAAAATTAGACCCTCACGGCTGCCTGGATGTGGTCTCCACTAGTCAGCTCTTGCATACTGCACCAGCTAATAAATGTTGGCATTTCTCTGAAAAGTTAATTTTCACTGGAAAGAGGGATCCCCCTCCCCACCAGGTGATGTGAGGTGCATCAGTTGGAATGATGAATGAGGAACAAATGGGTCAGCTGACTATGTGGAGAGAGACTAATGCTTGTCAGGCACAGAGTAAAAAAAAAAAAACACAAAGTGAAGCTAAGTACTATGAAATGCAAAATTATTAGCAGTCGGCAGGATAATCTAACAAGATTTCTGTATATAGAGATTGATTAATACTTAACAGTAATACAGACTACAAGACTGCCTAGTACAAGGAAAGGACAGTCGGAAGACAAGCAAGGTTGAGGTTGAAGTGCACTTATTAAACATCATATAAGCAGTAAAAAAGGATATTAGTTAAGTGCAAGTAAGTCCATTTACCAGTTTTGAATGACAGTAAATGTAATACAATGCAATTTATGGATAATTGGATACTGTATGTGTATGTTAATGATATGGTAATATGAAACAGGTATGTTCTACTACATGTTGATTGAAACACACTGTTGGTATTCTGGCTATCCCGAAGTGACAATTCCTGTGTAAAATAATAACTTTGCAATACGGTCTATTTTGTGGTGATTCCCAAGGTCACATTCATAAAGATTAGATGTAATTTGCCTAGAACACTGCAGAAGATCCAACATATGTGATTTTACTGTTATCTACACAATTTCCTTTTTGGATTGTAAATAAAGAAATGCCTACTCTTTTTGATAAATGCTATGATATCTTTTACGTCCACCTATACAACCACTAACTCAAGCAGATGAGGTCTCAGTTTAGCATTTTATCAGTAGGAAGGCACTTTAGGAATGCAGCAATGGACATGGATCCAAGCACCTGGTGTAGGAATGTGGATGCATTTTCCAGAATGTATTGACATGGTAGCATGGACCTACATACTGATTATTATTTAAACATTATGTAAGTATTTACTGTGTACACCACACACACACAATGAGTTTCATGTATACACACATACTAATAGTGGCGGTAGAAAGTTTGTCACACATAGCACAGAATAAGATCCCCCACCACACACATACAGAGGAACACAGAAACACACACACACAAATGAGTGCACACAAACTTGCATAGTAATTGCAACCTATTTTTTTTTTTTTATTTTTTTTACTATCTACAACTTAGATGTCTTATTATGTTCAAATGAATGAAAATTACACACAGTACAAAGCAATGCACTTCCCCCATTACACACACATATCAGCTGTCCCTGATATCATACAATGTCCTTTAAAAATACTTGACTTTCTAGTAAATCTCTGAGGACTATGGTTAGTCAATAAACCCAGCCATTATAGCTTCATACTTATGGTTCAGAAAAAGCATCTTGATGGAAAATCGCTTACTTTCTTAACTATTTAAGTGAATTAAAGTAATATTCAAACATTACCCTGATTTTGGGTCTATATCTACCTACTACTGTGGGCTTTTTCAGAATTATTTAGCAAAGTAGGTAAGTACAGCCATACACTCTCTCTCTCTCTCACACACACACACACACACACACACACACACACACACACACACACACACACACACACACACACACACACACACACGCATCCTTGAGGTATTTTCACACACACACACACACACACACACTAAACACGGCCTTCTAAGTGACATGTATAGCAAGGAGAAAAGTAAAATGTCATCTCCTTGTAACTGCTAATGCAGTTACTTTTATTATTTTTCATTTTATTTTTTTAACTGATGCTCACTAAACAGTCACGTTTACCAAGCAAAACCAACATGATGTCCATTTATTTTTTCTCTTCATGCTTTATGGAACTTAATATGCTACTGCAAAGCTACAGACATGTTATAGGGATCTCTTATTAAAAATAATATGCTTGCAATGTGTGCTGTTATCCTGGATGTGTCTATCAACAGATTCATAGGTAAGTATAAGGCCAGCTGCCCTTGTAGGCCATTTTAAGCAGAGCCAGCTTCCCTTTTTCTGCTTGAATTAACCTATCCCATTTGTTTAGAGACTTATTTACCCATCCCATGGTCCATAATTATAGATAACCTCTAATAAGACTAACTGAGATCATACCATAGATAATTTGAGGGAACCCATGCATGGCTTAAAGCGTTTAGTTGTCCCTGCCCATTAGTAGTACAGGGGACAGTCCTAGAGTACATTTTCTGTTTCCCATCCAAAGATCCATGTTGCAGTTGAATATAGACAAGAATAAATTTTGCTTTATATGCATGGGGAGTCTGTTCCAGAGCAGTGAGATATACCTGTCCCTCCAAACCATTCTATTGATGTTAAAGAAGAGGTTTAGATCCCTAGATTGAGTATTTCTGATGCCAATGGACTTGCTGATGTGCAGTAAATTCATCAGTACTGTGTCAGAGGATGCCTTGTATGCCAGACACAGGTCAACTCTTATCAGTCTGTAGGATACTGAATATAGTGATGGGGCTTTGAGTCAGTCCATGTAGGACATGTTGTTTAGGCCTTGTATCCTTTAATAAATGGTATCTCTGTGGACAGTCCAATTGATGCATGTGTCTGCACAGATACACACCAAATAGGACATTATATTCTATGATTGGCCTAATAAGGAGGACAATGACATCCATAGATTTAGACACACTCTCTTAGTCTATAAGCTGTGCAGTACAGAAGGGCTTTCTTATAACTATCGACACATGGTTAAAAGTGAGGTCACTGTCCACATAAGTTCCCACATCCCAAACAACTGGGTCAGTTCTTAGGCGCATATTATCAATGTGGTTCCCTGGGGTAGATGACTTCTCAATGGATACGACAAAGCATTTCTTGGCATTTAGTTTCAGTCCATGATTTGGCACCATTTATTTACTTGGGACAAACCTTCCTGCAGGATGGCCAATTCACTTGGGGATTCAGTGAATAATACTAGCTTGCAGTCATCTGCTAACTTAGTTATCCAGGGCCCTTTGTTATTGGTTTTAATTCAGAAAAGTAGATGCCAAATACGAGAGGTCCCAGCACAGAATCCTAGGGGGAATCCACCAGTGGCTGGCTTCTTTCTGGAGATGAATTCCCCAGTTTTGATTTCTTGCATCCTATCTGTGAGACAGATGGCAATCCAGCAGATGACATAGGGGGTTATTCTGACTTTATTTACCTTTTCTACTATGCATGAGTGATCACGAATATTATAATATGTTTGATAATATGATTTATCAAATGAAAACATATTTTTCCAGCAGGGTATTGTTTTTGAGATTCACCCATTTTCTGATTATCTTTAAAATATAGTTCTTGCTAAGAAAAGAGCAAGGACTTACTATTGCCTACATTAGATGAAGCTCTAATGTGCCTACCCACATGTGCAATGACTATGCTTTTCTGCAGCTTAGAAATTACCAAGCAGTTGAAGTCAAGAACAAGGAGAACAGCTAAGCTGTCAGTGTACTTCATGAACTCAGCAGTCTGATAATGTCCAATCATGTTGTTAACAGAGATGGTGAAAGGAGAGGAACTAAGAGAGTCATGTGGGACTCCAATGGTAACTGTCATTGGTGGACAGAAGGCATCATTCCATTTAACAGACTGATTCCTGTCTCACATGTGGCTAGTAAATCACCTGCATGCACTATGCATGAGATCATAGCCAGCTAAGATGTTTATAAGTATGCCTTACAAAGAATAAGAACTGACCCAGCTAACTAGCCAAGATTTAACTGAAAGTGAATATAGAGCTCAGTAGTATCTTTGAAATGTATGATGAATGTTAAGACAGAAGGTTGCTGCAGCTTCCTATCAGAAGTGTGCGACCTAATCCCTTGAGTCGTAGCACTTTGAAAAAATAAACTCGCTATTGCCCATGTAAAGCATTTTTGCATGGGGGCTTCACTCCCTGCACTCCTGTTACCAGAGGTTGTAGCCCCTAAACCCATCCGAATTATATATGCTAACTCAGAGATGACTGTATCTTTACATATGGGGGAATACATATACAGATAATACAGCATTAGACTTCAAATATATTCTGCTACATTTTCACTTACAGTTCTGCTATTTTGAGAATTTCATTTATCGTCCGTAAAACTTCAATAAGAGCCTAAATATTTTTGGATACATTTTTAAGAAGTTGTAATCAATGCATTTCTCCAAAAGCATTAATGGGACAATAACTGTTTATGGGAGTTGAAATTCTACTTCTGTGTTGAGGCTCAGTGAATATTTTCTTCCAATTGTTGGCAAACTTTCTTCATTGATGGAGAGATTGATAAGCACTGTGATAGGATATGCAATGTAGTGCCAATGACTTTCAAACATTCTGGGGGTGGTTTATTTAAGGATATTAACCCACAGTTTACCTGATGAAATAGTGTAGCTATGTATCATCTTACGTGAGACAGTATGGAAGAACAAAGTAGGACATTCTTGGTAAGATAAGGTTAAAGTAAAAAAGTAGCACATTAATGATGAAACAAGATTGGAGTAGCAGTTTCAGACTTGCCTGGGAAAAATGTTCGCTGATGTGAACATTCAGTGAACATCTGTTCACTGAAGTTGGGTTTTGACGAAGTAATACAGACCCAGAAAAATGTAATATCAAGAAACACAGATACGGACAGCAGGTTTGGACTGCATGTGCTTTACAACTGTACCTTCCAAAGGCATTACATTTTAAACACAGATAAATCAAATACTCTGGAGGAAAGGAAATATACAAAAGCATACAGCCATAAAGATGAATATGTTAAAAATGTACATTACTTGCACTGGCTTTCACAAATTTAGCCAAACATTCTGTGTTTTCTGTGTTACTAACATCTCTCATTAAAGATGTGAGAGCAAATTATCCCCTTCATCCTATTCCATATGAGGTATTTATGTGTAAAAGGCTGCTTATGATAAGTACATTGTTAGGTACCAGAACTTGGCATGCTCTGAAAAATACAACTATGGAATAAGAAGTATCACCACACTGACGTAACGTGAGCACCCAGCCCTGTTAATAAAGTACCACTTGAATAAGTTAAACCAGGACTCTTCATTAAAATGTTTGCATTCTGACTGCAGACAAATTACAGCTTGTATTTTACCAACACTGGATAGTTGAAGCAATATACAAGACAATAAAATGATATAAAATAGCAATAACCCATGGCTGGGTGTGAGTAATGGATTTACCCATGGTTAGTGTGGTTTGGTAACAAGGGCGAACTATTATACAATGACATTATTTTCAAAAAAGTTACTTTTCTTAAATAATGTCCTTGTATAACGGTGCTGTGGTGCTCTTTTGTGTTTTTCATCGGTATCATGGGGCTTTCGTGATGTACTGCACATGTGTATAGGACTTATGTTCCCATATTTATGCAATACATCAGTGCTGTGGAAAGGAAACAACAGAGAAAGGAAGATCTCTGTTGCCTTTTTTTTTAATAAAAACAAAATGAAAACTGGAACCATTCAAACTTATGAGAGAGACACTGTATAGAAAATACAAGGATAACCAGGTATGTTTTTCTAGTTTTGCATAACGTACCTGGTTATCCTTGTATTTTCTTTGACCCGTCTCTCTCGTACTTCTGAAGTATGCAGATATTTAAGTTTATTTATTTATTGGTTTTTAAAAAAAGAGATGAAAACTGTAATCTCCATAGCATATATTAATAGAAGAAAGTCTAGGTGACCAGACTTTTTTCTTTTGGTATATGCTTGATTTACAATGTGCACGCTGGTTAGGCTGACCAATCAGCATGCTCGTTTTTGAATATTAATGGCCAGTCATGTGTGGTTTGACTTCGCTTTCATCTCGCTTTGTGGTTTACATTGTATAATATGCTTTTTATTATATATATTTAATTTAACATAAGTACTGTATACGTTTTCAGCGAAAATATGTATATAATTTTCTGAACTAAGGCACAATGACCTTTGAGAAGTTTCATTTGCTTTATCCTTTATCCTGCACTGTTACTAAAAATTCGCTACATACCTTTCAATGCTGTTTGTCAGTACTGTTAGTGAAGCATTTAACCTTACTGTAATTTTTTCCAGACTTTCTGTAGTCACTTAATATGGACACAGCCTACCTTTTTTGTAAATTAAATGTATTTTTTTGCAGTGGGTTACACCATTTTGGACTGAATTATGTTACCGTGCCTTCTAGCCATAAGTTTCTAAACAGAGCTGGAATGAATGTGACTTTGTATGTAGAGTGTAATCCCCTGTCTGTAGAATGCTGAGAATAAAGGCAGTTCCTCAATTCTGCCAGAGTGATACATGCTTCACAGCCTATTTTCTTTGTTAAGAATCTCTGTACTTTAATCTTAGGTGGCATATTTTTACAAACAATATTTGATTATAGATGAAGTACATAGAGAAACTGTGACTTCTAGTGATCTAAAGTGTATATCTTTTCCTGTTGGGTATACTATAGAGTAGGCTTTTTTTTTACTTTTGTTGTGATACACTGACTAAAACTCCATTTATTGTTGCCAGTAATTCCAAAATCCACAGTTCATTGTTGGCATTGGCATTTCTCTGTTAAGTTTGCATTCAAGCATATATCTTTTTTTCTCCAAAGGTTATGATACTAAATTTGCCATTCTTAAGAGTGAGGCTGTTGTTTTTGCTGCAAATGTTTATTTTGTTCAACCTGTTTTATAACATTTATTTCATTCAACCTGTTCTACAGTAGTTTTGCATCTTTGGGAGAGGTAATAATATTTCTTAACTTGCAGTCAGCATATTTTGCTAACCAATGTTATCCTCCTACAGGCATATCCTAAAAGGAGGTCACAGAGGAGCAATCTTAACCTTAAGGGATACAATGGGCACCTCAGTAGCACAGACTAAGTAACTTATTACCCATCTTCTACTTTCTCCCACTCAACAAGTTACTGCATTCAACGCAGAGTCTCTAAACAAGTTAGTACACTTACCCACTAAATTACATAACTGCTAAAGCACAGGTGAATATATTTATGTATAATACACTTATGTGGGGATTGCGCCAAATACCTTCATGTGCTCATTAAAGTTTGCTGTATGTATGGTCAAGAACTCATCAAGTGAACCTATTACTTCTTCAAAAAATGATACTGACTTAAAAAGCGATTATTATTGCTATGAATTTATTAGTGCGAGGTCAACAGTTGAATTATTACCTTTTTTCCTTTTAATTTCTCCAAGTCTTCTGGGTTTCTAATACCATGACGGGAATGGACCCCATTCCTAATCAAAGTATGATTATAGTTCATGAAATTAGTATTGTTTCAATCTTTGATGTCAGCTCACTATCTTGGGCCACCAATATTAACCTTTCATCTATTGGTTTGAATTTGCCTCTCCTTAACCATTCCTGCATTCGATCCTGACCAACATGAGGTTCTTCGAGGAGTTTTCTATACATACATACACACACATATATATATATATATATATATATATATATATATATATATATATTTATGCATTTTCCACATTTCTTGCCTTCTCATCTGATCCTTCACCTTATATTCTTTCTTTTGTTTTTTTGGCACATTCAGTTGCTGCTTGATTTTTATCTACTTCTAGTTTGATTTCTGTTCCTGCTTGATGCCAATATACTTCTGCTAGACTAAGCAGGGAAGTCATCTTAGATTTATTCTCCTCATGTTTCCAAACTTTCACTATGTTTGGATCTTGTGAGGTCAGCAGATCTGTATGCAGTCCCACGATTGCAGATCAACACATGTAATCAATTTCAAGGAGGCCCATACCTCCTTCGGAACAGGGAACATATAATCTTGGTATGCACTGATTTTTATAAAATATTTGGTGAGCATGAAGCATCCTTCTTGTTTTCCTATCTAATTTATCCAACACCTTTTGGGGTCAGTCGATCACTCCAAAACTGTAAGTTAGGACATAAAGAGCAAATTGGTTTATAGCTTGAATTTTGTTCCTAGATGTCAATGCTGTTTTCAGAATTAATTTAAGTCTTCTAAAATATTCCTAAGTTTTTTTCCCATTTGTTCATGTTTTGTTGTTAATCCTTCATCAATTCCCAAATATTTATACACTCCCTCTTGCTCAAGTTCTTTTATGTCTCATTCTTGTCCCAAACTGATGTTTTCTTGGTGGTGCAGCTTTCCTGTTTTAAAGGGTGCTTTTGCACATTTATCAAGACCAAATGACATTCTTATACCATCTGAAAAAGTTTTGACTACTTGCAGTTGTACTTTCAGTTTCTCATCTGATGAGCTCTACAGTTTTAAATCATCGAAAAAGAAAAGATGAGATGTTTTTACACTTTGTTGTTTTCTAGGAGACAAATTATAGCCATGACCTAATCTGTTAAGCAGATAGTTTAAAGGGTTACGAGCAAGGCAAAAGAGCAACAGTGATGGAGAGTCACCCTGGAATATCCCCCTTTGGATTTTTATCTCTGGAATAGTAATTTGTCCTTTAACATGTCTTAACTGCAAAGTAGTTTGCCACTGTTTTATGGTCACTGTGATGTAGTTTATCAGTGTAAGGTGTATCTTATACATTTTTAAGCACTATTTTATCCATGAATGTGCAATACAGTCAAATGCTTTTTTGTAGTCAGTCCATGTCACACTTAGATTCTTCCCCTTTTCACAGTTCTCCACTATGACTTTATTTAACAACAAATGATCCTTTGTTCCATATGACTTTCTTTTATTGCCCTTTTGTTTTACTGCCATAATTGAGTTTTCTTCTAAATGACTATAAACTCTGTCAGCATCAATTCCAGTGTATAGTTTATATGTCATCAGAAGGTAAGTTACTGGTCTATAATTTTTAGGGTAGCTTGCAGGTTCACTCTTAAGTGGGAGCATTGTTTTTCCTGTTGTTAGTCAGGTTGGTGTCTCTTCAGGGTGCTCATATAAATAGTTCTTACTTTTGGCTAAATCTTCGTGCAAAGACGTTAATACTTTTAACCAGAAGTTAGGTACTGCATGTAAGCCTGGAGTTCTTCAATTGGAGGCTTTTCTTAACTTTGTTTCAATCTCTGGTTGTTACTTCATCCCATTTCGTATCCTGTATGTTTGAACTTCATATTCTTTCTTTTACTTCTGTCCCTTTCAGCATCTCTGTTATCTTCCACAGGATCTGCATAAATACTTCTCCAGAATAGATCTATTTCTTCTTTTTTGGAGGTCTTTCAATTCCTTTTCCCTTGTTTCCCAGTTCTCTATAAAGCCCGTACCTTTCTTTTTTTTTAATTTCTCCAAATCTTTTGGGTTTCTAATACCATGATGGGAATGGACCCCATTCCTAAGTCAAAGTGTGATTAAAGTTCATGAAATTAGTATTGTTCCAATCTTTGATGTCAGCCAGTATTGCACTTTGCAACACATGCAAAGTGCTCAGAAATGGCTACTTCTGCAATTCGTATGGAGTTAGATGTATTGGTAACATATCTAAATATGATTGTAGACTCTTTTTATAAGACCCATTGCTCCTACTACTATTGGAACTATCTGTGTATCTTTCTTCTACATTGCTCTTGTTTCTGCCTATAAATCCTAATATTTTATGACTTTGTGTCTCTCTGTATGCAGGACACTGTTATCACTGGGTGTGGCAATTTCGATGACCAATGCTTCTTTTGTCTTGCTTTCCTGGACCACTATATCTGGTTTTCTAGCATCTATCTTTTGAACTGTTGGTAATGGATGATCCCATGTGATGTAGACTTCATCATTTTCTGTGATGCTTTGTGGCTCATATTTCCAGTGTTTTTCATCCACTTCAATACCATAATGTTTGCACAATCCCCAGTGCAACAGTCTCGCCACATTATTATGCCTTTCAGAATACAGCCCTGCTGCCATTAGCATGTCACATCCAGCAATGAGGTGTGCAGCTGTTTCCAATTCTGTTTTACAAAACCTACATTTGTCTGTTTCTCCCACATGTTCAATGGACTCTGTAAACCAATGTGTACATAGCCCACTATCTTTTGCCGCCCATAATAACTTTTCATCTCTTGGTTTGAACTCGCTTCTCCCTAACCATTCCTGCATTCATTCCTGATCAACATAAGGTTCTTCCATATGTTTTCTATACTTGCAACTATATTTATGCATTTTCCACATTTCTTGCCTTCACATTTGACCTTTCACCTTATATTCTTTATTTTGTTTTTTGAAATATTCAGTTGCTGCCTGATTTTTTATCTACTTGTGGTTTGATTTCCATTTCTGCTTGACGCTGATATGCTTCAGATAGTTGTTTAAAAACTTTCACTACATTTGGGTCATGTGAGGTCAGCAGATATGTGTGAAGTCCCATGACTGCAGATCCATACATATAATCACTTTCAAGGACACCCATCCCTCCTTCGGAATGGGGAATATATAATCTTGGTATGCACTGATTTTTATAGATCATTTATTTGGTGACCATGAAGCATCCTTCTTGTTTCCCTATCTAATCTATCCAACACATTTTGGGGCAGTCAGTCACCCCAAAACTGTAAGTTAGGAGAGGAAGAGCAAATTGGTTTATAGCTTGGAGTTTGTTCCTAGATGTCAAAACTGTTTTCAGGATTAATTTAAATCTTCTAAAGTATTCCTTACAAAGTTTTATTCACATTTGATTATGTTTTGTTGTTGATCCTTCATCAATTCCCAAATATTTATACACTCCCTCTTACTCAAGTTCTTTTATATCACATTCTTGTCCCAAACTGATGTTTTCCTGGTGCTGCAGTTTTCCTGCTTTAAAGGTTGCTTTGGTACATTTATCAAAACTAAATGACATTCTTATATCATCCAAAAAAGTTTTGACAACTTGCAGTTGTGTGTTCAGTTCCTCATCTGATGAGGTATACAGTTTTAAATCATCGACAAAGAGAAGCTGAGAAGTCTTTACATTTTGTTGTTTTCTAGGAGCCAAATATAGTCATGGCCTAAGCTGTTAAGCAGACAGCTTAGTGGTTTAAGGGCAAGGCAGAATAGCAACGGTGACAGACAGTCACACTGGAATGTCCCCCTTTTAATTTTTATCCCTGGAATAATAATTTGTCCTTTATCATGGTTTAATTGTAAAGTGGTCTGCCACTGTTTTGTGGTCACTGTAATGTAGTTGATCAGTGTTGGGTGTATCTTATACATTTTTAAGCACTCTTTTATCAATGAATATGGGATACTATCAAATGCTTTTTTGTAGTCAATCCATGCCATACTTAGATTATTTCCCTTTTTACAGTTCTCTACTATGACTTAATTAACTGCAAATGATCTTTTGTTCCCTATGACTTTCTTTTATTGTTCTTTTGTTCTACTGCCATAATTGAGTTTTACTCTAAATGACTATAGACTCTGTCAGCATCAGTTCCAGTATATTGTTTATCCATCATTGGAAGGCAGGTTATTGGTCTATAATTTTTAGGGTAGCTTGCAGGTTCACTCTTAAGTACGAGCATTATTTTTCCTGTTGTTAGCCAGGTTAGTGTCTGTTTGGGGTGCACATATAAATAGTTCTTACTCATGGTTAAATCTTTGTGCAATGATGTTAATACTTTTAACTAGAAGTTAGGTGTTGCATCTGGGCCTGGGGTTTTCCATTTTGAGGCTTTTCTTAACTTTGTTTCAATCTCTCTGGTTGTTACTTCATCCCATTCCATGTCCTGTACCCTTAAGCTACTTATTCTTTCTTTTACTTCTTCTATCCATGTAGCATCTGCAGTGGTGAAGCAGTTAGCATTGTCACCTCACAGCTAGAGGTTCTCCGGTTCGATTCCCGGCTGGATTGCCTTCTGTGCGGAGTCTGCATGTCCACCCCACAGTCGAGTGAATTTAAAGACATGCAGGTAAGTGCGTGCATGTGCCTTCTTTGAAGGCTGGCAACTCGATACTGTAAAAATTCACTGCAAATCATTAGTAGACCAGAGTTCCGCTGTGGTGACCCCTAACCAGGAAAATCCGAAAGAGTTATTTTCCACAGGATCTTCGTAGATGCTACTCCAAAATGTATCGAGTTCTTCTTTTTTGGTGGTCTTTCAGTTCCTTTTACCTTGTTTCCCAATTCTCTATAAAACTTTTTTGGGTCATCAATAAAATATTTTGTACTTTTCCTTTATATTTATCTGTGTAACTTCTAAGGTTTTCCGCCTGTGCTGAGATTTTTAATTTATCTGGGATAGTGCACGATAGATCCTGATGTGTTCTAATACTGCTCATTTCTTTTATCACATCTATCTTTCTAAGTATTTTTGTTGATCTGCTTCCTCTTATATACTCTTCTAACAGTGACACTTCTTGGCTTAGTTGTTTTATATTTGTCTCTATTTGATACTTCCATGATGGTATTCAATTTCTCCCCTTCCTTTCCCTCACTAGCCTGTGTTCTTGTGGTAGAACTTTATCAGCTATTAATTTAGCTACACAGTAATATATCCTGTTTACTTCTGTTATATTGCATGGACCTCTATGGACACTCCTAATTACTGTGTTTATTTGCTTTATCAAACTTCTGACTTTTTGGGTTTTACTAACCTTCTACAGTCTACCTCTTTCATTGATCTTAATATGTCTATCCATCTCTCTTAAGTCAAGCAACTCTTCTCGTAACTCATGTTCTTCTAAACTAAGGGCACATTTTTTGTTTTCCATTTCCTGCAGGCTACTTATTCTTTCTTTTACTTCTTCTATCCATTTATCATCTGTGGCACATTCTGTTCAATTTCATCCTGTGCCATCTATTGCTCTGTCATATGGGAACTCACTGGGCTGTCACTCCTCAACATTGACTGTGTCAGAGTTGCCACAGTTTCCTGTTTCTTACCTTGCTGTCTAGCTTCAAGTGAATGTTTATACTGGTTTCCTGTAGAAGACTCCAAAATATCTTCATATGGCACCTGAGCAATTGCTTCCCGTTTCACTGGTTTCCCCTTATTTGGAGGTCCATTGCTCTATCCTGTTGTGGTGCTTTTTGTATTAGATTTTCTATACTGCATCCTTCACTTTAGAGGCACTCCAGAACCTCAGTTTCTATTTCTTTAACTTCTCCATTACTTATCTCCTTTTCTACTTTTCCTCTTTGTCTTATTTTTTGTATTGCAAAGTTTTCCATGTCTGGATTCCTTTGCCTGTTGGTGCTGCTCTTTTTGCATTGATTAATTTTCTCCTTTGCAGAGATATTACACCATATTAAATCTCTTTTTCTTTCCAATGTCCATATTTCTTCTTTAGATGCCTTCTGATCTTCCTCTTTCCCCTTACTTTGGGAACTCGTTCCATCATGCTGTGATGTAACCTGTATTAGACCTTCTACATCAAATCCTTCACTTCGCAGGCATTCCATAACTACAGCTTCTATTTTTTTTAACTTCTACTTTACTAATCTTCTTTTCTACATTCCCACTTTATAATATTTTTTATTCTGAAATTTTCCATATCTGGATGCCTTTGCCTGTATTTCTCTTCAAATATCTTTGGGGCTGCCTTTTTTATGTTAATTAATGTGGCTTTCACCTTTGCATAAATATTGCACTATATCAAATCTCTCTTTCTTTCCCATGTCCATGTTTCTTTTTCAGACTTTTTAAAAATATCTAGGTTTTGCTGTTTATATTTTCACACTTCCTCAGATGGTTCTTTTTTTCCAAACAGATCAAAGTTTCTTGGTCTATATACTGTTTTCACAAATCTGTTGTATTAATGACCACAAATTTTTATTTGAAGCTTCTGACAGTTTTTCCTGTGGAAGTATTTTTCTTTCCTCTAATTTCTCTGTTAATCATTTTGTATATCTTGTGTCTGGGAATTCTGGGCTTTTTGCATAATAGTAACAATACATAATTTCTATCTTATCCTCAACAATCCACTCTATCATCTTTATGGCTCTTTGGCCTATCAGTTTTTGTGATTTTTGTGGACTGCTACTTCCTTCTACAACAGGAGGGGCTATCCTCCCCCAGGGCTTAGCCTGGCCCCATTGTAGGAATGTTTCCATTTTTTGAGGATTCTATACTGTCATTTTTTCCAGTCCTGGTACCAGTGCGGCTACCAGGATTTGGCACTTTTTTATGGTGCATCTTATGCACCCAGCTATATTTTTTAATTTTTGACCTACTTCTGCCCATGATATATGCTATATAATTACAGTCTATATATCAGTGTCACATTGGTGAGATTTTGTGAAAAAACAGGGTCAACCTCATGAAGGTACTCACCAAGACTTGAGGATGAATTCAATTTCAGCACTACAAATCTCCTTTGCTTGTTGACTTTTCATCTCTCCATTTGGAACCCTTCTGTAAGGGTTCACAGATGGTAGAGGTGAGGTCTATTGGCTTGTATTTATTAGAATTTCATGTAGTATACATTTGTATTTTTGGACAATTGTTACTTGTTTCAAACTTCTGCAATATTCTTTGTTGTAAGGAGTTTGTTAACTGATAATGTTTTAGTGATTTGAGGAGGTCACTTTATATATTGTGTAGTAAAATTTTTGGGAATGCTAACTGGCGTTTTTCACCTTCTTTTTTGCCACAAGTTGTCATTGCTTATGTTACACGGTGGGAGGGGGGTGCATCTTCAATGGACAAGTCTGCACTACCTGCCAGTCTGTTATATTAACCTGGCACAAAATTTCTTTGCTAGAGCTTTTGTAATTAATTGAAATTGAGATACTATAGCATATTTTATTGAACGTTTATCATATTCACTATTTGTTCTTTAGATTTCTGACATAATACATGAGCACATTGTTTTGCCTTTATCTTCTCTTACTAATATAGTTTAATACTTTGATCAGACTATTTTGAGAAGATTGAGCAGATTAAAAAGATGTCCTGCATACTGATTAAGCAGGATTTGTTCATGGTTAGGAGTGTTTTCAAAGCTGATGTAGTGTGTATTTTGCTGTTGCACACTTAACTGACCTTATAATTCCAGCAGAGGGATTAATAGTTTAGATTATGGGCACATTTATGTCTGACAGGTATACATACAGCTTTAGATGCAGTGGCTAACTGAAATACTTAACATTTTATATATGTACTATGGTGTAATTTCTTGATCATTAAGAGTATTTTCCAAGTTTGTTTAACAAAAAACTGCATCTATTTCAGTGTAATTTCCTTTAGCAGAGTAGAAACATAGAATATTTCTAATTTTGTGCATCTCATTTGCTAGACACAGGATGTAAGGGAAGAGTGATAATTTATAATGCTGACTATAGTCCAGATGACCCAAAATGGACTAACAACCTGGTCAATTGAAGAGGAGTTGCTTGGGAGGGTAGAAGGGAGTGGCTAGTGCAAGCCTGCTCATCTCAGAAGAAGGAAGCCTGTCTGCTGCTGTCCTCAACCAAACAGGATCTGCAAAAAGTGCCATAACACAACAGATCTTGAACCATGCATTAGCTAACTAAGAAGCACTTGTGCACCACGGAGTTTAATAAACATGTGCAGAGGCTTCATAAAGCTGGAGTTGTGGGTCTTGCTTAAATGGGTGAAATATCAGGGCCACTGGAGCTGGAGAGTTTGGCACTTTAGAAAACACCCCCTACAGCTGTTTGGATATCAGCTCTCCACCATTCTTCTCTTATCTGTGAACACCAGTCAACACAAGATGTATAGGCAGGAAGTGGTAAATCTCTGCTGGAGATTAGGGACTCCCCCCATGGGAAGATATGCAGTGCAGCAATTAGTGCAACAGAAAGAATGAATTGGCCACAGAAACTAGAATTCATGGAGGCTGGTGGTCAGCATGGGGGAGGAGAAAGAAAAAGGTCAAGTAAAACTACCATTGGAATGTGTTTTATAATTTTTATAAAGTATATATTTAGAAACTGAGAAAGTTTTGTAAGTCAAGGTTTTCTGATTTTCCTGGTGCCTCAATGCCACGTTTTAGTAATCTGTGAAGCCGTATGGCACTTGTTTAGGGTGAATAGCTCACATCTGTCTTCAGTTTTAGTTCATCTTCTGGCTGCACAAAATACATTTGCACCTGATAAGCAGTTAACAGCTGGATGCCAGACTTAAGGGTGATACATTTTTGATCAGCACTCTGATGCAAAACTGCAAATGAAGGACATATATAAGTTGCAGTAAAAGATTGAGACTGCAATATCTTGGAGTATTTCCTTATACTCTAAGGTACAGCAATCTTTGGAGTTAGTATCTAGAAGCAGGAGTAAGGTAAGCAGACCTTTCTGCAAAACTCAATATTTTCAGAGGGTTTTGACTTTTAGTGTGTAAATGTAGACTTGCTATTCTGTGACTGCACTTCTGAGCATTAATCATAGATTACTGAATATCACATGGAACCTTATCTCATCAACACCTACCAAATGTCAGTTACTAAGGTGTCACATTCTTGACTGCTGCCAAGCTGAACAGCAATTACCTAGAACTGAGGGGAAAAAGGAAAAGCTAAATGTCAGATTTTTTTCATCTGAACAACAAAATCTATTTTTTTTTCACTTACTGCTCAGCTAAACTAATTTATTCTGACTTAACATGCTTATTTGTGGTACTGAATACTGCAAACCTAATAGATGATTAAGTAATGGCAGAAGAAAATTGTGTGTGGTCTGCATTTAAAGCAGTGTTGACTTGAATGGTACAAGGGGAACCTACACAACTAACACTGTAGGTGTGGGTAACAACACAGCATAATCAGCACTGTTGGCATTAATTGGTTAACAGTCCTTACAAACATCAGTGAGGTAATTGTCAGTTTTTTGAACTACAGAGTTATTGAGGACCAATACATTTTGGGGTTGCTTAGTTTAAATAGTTTAAATGGTTTAGAAACCAAGCCAGGTTTAGTAACCCCCCAAATATTTAACATTTAACTCTACATCATGCCTCACAGTTAATCTGTGAGTGTCTTGTAGTACAGGCAGTGTGTGACTACTTTGTACAAATGAATATGCTCTGTGTGGCATTATTAGGACTAAATTAAGAATCTCAGTATATGTTCCTCTAAGTGTATCCATGTATTTGACAGGCAGGTGACCTTCTAGAAGTTCTGTCTCTATGTTAACATAAATTTACACCTCTCACAAATGCCCCAAGTAGCGCCAACTAACAAAATACTCTAAGGTAGAATGCTGAACCACCATCTGGAAGATCTTTAAAAGATAGTTTGTGTAGGACCTGCACACTGCTGTTTACTTCTTCTTGCACTTACTGCAATGAAAAATATACTACCCCTTTTTGAAAACAACAGATGTACTCTTACTGTGCTAGATGACTGACCACAGAATTGTGATTGATGGGCTGCTGTTGGAATATTACTTCTCCATCATACAGGATTTTGTATTTTTCTAGATAAAATCCTGCATTTGGGAATGTGTGATGCACACTGACACATAATGTTCTGGTTGTATGACCATACTGTCTGATACGCACTGAACAGCAAAGATGTGGTAAAAGTCCCCAAAACGCAAATAATAATCCAAAATTTGGCACCAGAGACCAGCAGTTCCAACACACAAGTGATTTAATGTTCAAACACAGCAAAAGGAACACACACCCACAAATAACATAAACACTGATAAAAACACTTTTCCTTATGTTTTCGTCTCATAGAACTTCATCAGATCTGATCTAAAATGTTGGCGGACTCTGTTGCTGCATACCACAGTATGGACTTCCCAAATGCAGGCTGTTATTACTGAGTCCCAGAGTACTGACTTCTCAAATGGGGTCAAACTATACAGCTGAATCCAAGAGTACTGACTTCCAAAATGTAACCTGGCTCTATAGCTGAGTTCCAGAGTACCAACTTCCCAAATCTAGCTTGACTCTGTAGCTGAATCCAAGAGTACTGACTTCCCAAATGTGGCCAGACTCTGTAGCTGAACCCAGGGGTACTGATTTCCCAAATGTGTCCTGACTCTATAGATGAGTCTCAAGAGTACTGACTTCCCAAACATGGCCTGATTCCATAGCAGTATCCCAAACTACTGACATCCCACATGGGGTCAGGCTCTACAGCTAAATCTTTGAGTCCTGACTCTCAAATAGAACTAACTTCCCATATATGGCCTACCTCTATAGCTGGGTCCCAGAGTACTGACTTCTCAAATGTGGCATGACTCTGTAGTTGCGTCCCAGAGTACTAACGTCCCAGATATGGCTTAACTGTACAACTGAGTCCCTGAGTACCAACTTCTCAATGCAGCCTAACTCTGCAGCTGCATCCCAGAGTATGGATTTCCTAAATGCAGCCTGGTCCTATAACTGAATCCCAGAGTACTGATTTCCTAAATGTGGCCTGATTCTGTAGCTGCATCCCAGAGTACTGATTTCCTAAATGTAGCCTGGCCCTACAGCTGAATCCCTGAGTACTGACTTCCTAAATGTGGCCTGATTCTATAGCTGCAATCTATAGTACTGATTTCCTAAATGTAACCTGGCCCTATAGCTGAATCCCAGAGTATTGACTTCCTAAATGTGGCCTGATTCTGTAGCTGGATTCTGGAGTGCAGATTTCCTAAATGTAGCCTACCTCTACAGCTGAATCCCAGAGTACCAACTTTCTACATGTGGCCTGATCCTAAAGCTAAACTCTAGAGTACTGATTTCCTAAACATAGCCTGACCCTACAGCTGAATCCCAGAGTACTGACTTCCTAAATGTGGCCTGATTCTGTAGCTGCATTCTGGAGAAGTGATTTCCTAAATGTAGCCTGCCTGTCCATATAGCTGAATCCCACAGTACTGACGTCCTAAATGTGACCTGATTCTGTAGCTACATTCTAGAGTACAAATTTCCTAAATGTAACCTGGCCCTACAGCTGAATCCCAGAGTACTGACTTCCTAAATGTAGCCTGATTCTGTAGCTGCATTCTAGAGTATTGATTTCCTAAATGTAGCCTGGCTGGCCCTATAGCTGAATCCCAGAGTACTGACATCCTGAATGTGGCCTGATTCTGTAGCTGCATCCCAGACTACTGATTTCATAAATGTAGCATGGCCCTACAGCTGAATCCCAGAGTACTGACTTCCTAAATGTGGCCTGATTCTGTAGCTACATTCCAGAGTACTGATTTCCTACATGTAGCTTGGCCTTACAGTTGAATCCCAGAGTACTGACTTCCTAAATGTGATCCTATTCTGTAGCTGCATTTTAGAGTACTGATTTCCTAAATGTAGCCTGGCCCTATAGCTGAATCCCAGAGTACTGACTTCCTAAATGTGGCCTGATTCTGTAGCTATATCCAGGAGTACTGATTTCCTAAATGTAGCCTGGCCATACAGCTGAATCCCAGAGTACTAACTTCCTAAATGTGGCCTGATTCTGTAGCTGAGTTCTAGGGTACGGATTTCCTAAATGTAGCCTGGTTGGCCCTATAGCTGAATCCCAGAGTACTGATGTCCTAAATGTGGCCTGATTCTGTAGCTGCATCCCAGAGTACTGATTTGCTAAATGTAGCCTGGCCCTACAGCTGAATCCCATAGTACTGAGTTCCTAAATGTGGCCTCATTCCGTAGCTACATTCTAGAGTACTGATTTCCTAAATTTAGCCTGGCCCTACAGCTGAATCCCAGAGTACTGACTTCCTAAATGTGGCCTGATTCTGTAGCTGCATCCAGGAGTACTGATTTCCTAAATGTAGTCTGGCCCTACAGCTGAATCCCAGAATACTGACTTCCTAAATGTGGCCTGAGTCTGAGGCTGCATTCTCGAGTACCGATTTCCTAAATGTACCCTGGCTGGCCCTATAGCTGAATACCAGAGTACTGATATCCTGAATGTGGCCTGATTCTGTAGCTGCATCCCAGAGTACTGATTTCCTAAATGTAGCCTGGCCCTACAGCTGAATCCCATAGTACTGACTTCCTAAATGTGGCCTCATTCCGTAGCTACATTCTAGAGTACTGATTTCCTAAATGTAGCCTGGCTGGCCCTATAGCTGAATCCCAGAGTACTGACTTCCTAAATGTGGCCTGATTCTGTAGCTGCATCCCAGAGTACTGACTTCCTAAACGTAGCCTGGCCCTACAGCTGAATCCCAGAGTACTGACTTCCTAAATGTGGCCTGACTCTGTAGCTACATTCCAGAGTACTGATTTCCTAAATGTAGCCTGGCCCTACAGTTGAATCCCAGAGTACTGACTTCCTAAATGTGGTCTGATTCTGTAGCTGCATTTTAGAGTACTGATTTCCTAAATGTAGCCTGGCCCTATAGCTGAATCCAGAGTACTGACTTCCTAAATGTGGTCTGATTCTGTAGCTATATCCAGGAGTACTGATTTCCTAAATGTAACCTGGCCATACAGCTGAATCCCAAAGTACTAACTTCCTAAATGTGGCCTGATTCTGTAGCTGGATTCTAGGGTACGGATTTCCTAAATGTAGCCTGGTTGGCCCTATAGCTGAATTTCAGAGTACTGATGTCCTAAATGTGGCCTAATTCTGTAGTTGCATCCCAGAGTACTGATTTGATAAATTTAGCCTGGCCCTACAGCTGAATCCCATAGTACTAACTTCCTAAATGTGGCCTCATTCCGTAGCTACATTCTAGAGTACTGATTTCCTAAATGTAGCCTGGCCCTATAGCTGAATCCCAGAGTACTAACTTCCTAAATGTGGCCTGATTCTGTAGCTGCATCCAGGATTACTGATTTCCTAAATGTAGCCTGGCCCTACATCTGAATCCCAGAGTACTGACTTCCTAAATGTGGCCTGATTCTGTAGCTGCATTCTAGAGTACTGATTTCCTAAATGTACCCTGGCTGGCCCTATAGCTGAATCCCAGAGTACTGACATCCTGAATGTGGCCTGATTCTGTAGCTGCATCCCAGAGTACTGATTTCCTAAATGTAGCCTGGCCCTACAGTTGAATCCCAGAGTACTGACTTCCTAAATGTGGCCTGATTCTGCAGCTGCATTCTAGAGTACTGAATTCCTAAATGTAGCCTGGCTGGCCCTACAGCTGAATCCCAGAGTACTGATGTCCTAAATGTGGTCTAATTCTGTAGCTGCATCCCAGAGTACTGATTTCCTAAATGTGGCCTGGCCCTACAGCTGAATCCCAGAGTACTGACTTCCTAAATGTGGCCTGATTCTGTAGCTAATTTCTAGAGTACTGATTTCCTAAATGTAGCCTGGCCCTACAGTTGAATCCCAGAGTACTGAATTCCTAAATGTGGCCTGATTCTGTAGCTGCATTCTAGAGTACTGATTTCCTAAATGTAGCCTGGCTGGCCCTATAGCTGAATCCCAGAGTACTGATGTCCTAAATGTGGCCTGATTCTGTAGCTGCATCCGAGAGTACTGATTTCCTAAATGTAGCCTGGTCCTACAGCTGAATCACAGAGTATTGACTTCCTAAATGTGGCCTGATTCTGTAGCTGCATCCAGGAGTAATGATTTCCTAAATGTAGCCTGGCCCTACAGTTGAATCCCAGAGTACTGACTTCCTAAATGTGGCATGATTCTGTAGCTGCATCCAGGAGTAATGATTTCCTAAATGTAGCTTGCCCTACAGTTTAATCCCAGAGTAATAACTTCTTAAATGTGGCCTGATTCTGTAGCTGGATTCTACAGTACCAATTTCCTAAATGTAGGCTGGTTGGCCATATAATTGAATCCCACAGTACTGACTTCCTAAATGTGGCCAGATTCTTTAGCTGCATTCTAGAGTACTGATTTCTTAAATGTAGCCTGGCTAGCCCTATAGCTGAATCCCAGAGTACTGATGTCCTAAATGTGGTCTAATTCTGTAGATGCATCCCAGAGTACTGATTTCCTAAATGTGGCCTGTCCCTACAGCTGAATCCCAGAGTACTGACTTCCTAAATGTGGCCTGATTCTGTAGCTAATTTCTAGAGTACTGATTTCCTAAATGTAGCCTGGCCCTACAGTTGAATCCCAGAGTACTGAATTCCTAAATGTGGCCTGATTCTGTAGCTGCATTCTAGAGTACTGATTTCCTAAATGTAGCCTGGCTGGCCCTATAGCTGAATCCCAGAGTACTGACATCCTAAATGTGGCCTGATTCTGTAGCTGCATCCGAGAGTACTGATTTCCTAAATGTAGCCTGGTCCTACAGCTGAATCCCAGAGTATTGACTTTCTAAATGTGGCCTGATTCTGTAGCTGCATCCAGGAGTAATGATTTCCTAAATGTAGCCTGGCCATACAGCTGACTCCCAGAGTAACGACTTCTTAAATGTGGCCTGATTCTGTAGCTACGTTCTAGAGTACTGATTTCCTAAATGTAGTCTGGCAATACACTGAATCCCAGAATACTGACTTCCTAAATGTGGCATGATTCTGTAGCTGCATCCCAAAGTACTGATTTCCTAAATGTTGCCTGGCCCTATAGCTGAATCCCAGATTACTGACTTCCTAAATGTGGCCCGATTCTGTAGCTGCATTCCAGAGTACTGATTTCCCAAATATAGCCTGCCCTGTAGCTGGATTTGAGAGTACTGACTTTTCAAATGTGGCCTGGCTGTATAGCTAAGTCACAGAATACTGGCATCCCAAATGTACCATGACTCTGTATGTGAGTCCTGGAGTTTTGAATTCCCAAATGTGGTCTGATTCTATAGCTGAATCCCAGAGTGCTAACTTTTCATATTTGGTCTGATTCTCAAAACGTGGTCGAGACAATTCTTATTAAAGGTATGTATCAACGAACAAGTAGTCAAACATATGCCCTTAACTGACACATCATTTAAGGAAACACTGGAAGAAGTGGAGTAGGCTTTGAACATAGACTTTTCTAGTTGGTGATTGGCCAACTGATGAAAAAAATGCAGTTGGCAACCCATTTAGAAAGTGGCAGATTACCATGTGTAAGCCTTTCATTCCCTGGACCAAAGGATGCAAAAACTGGTCCACCTTCCCAGACACATGCTCCTTCAAAAGATAATTATCGTTATATAATTACTTAGCCAACGGTATACGTTTAATGTTTGAAGGGCCTGTCTTCCCTGTTTTTTATCAATCAGGCTTTGGATGGACATTCAATGAAACCTCTGAAACTACCTTCAGGAGAAAGCAATAGGGCATTCTTAAGTACATCATATCTTTGTGAAATAGCAGGTATGATTCCCTGAGCATGAGGGCTTGAAGTTCTAAAATATACCACACAGAGGTTTACAAGCATCAAACAAGTATTTTCCAAGATGCACCCTTCAATGTCAAATGGCAATCCAGCCACAGTGGAGTTAAAACCCGATGGAGAGATGGGCTCTTCAATGAGTGATGGAGGGGTAGCACCTCTTTAAGCAATACAACTATTTTAAAACTAAGTGTTGGGCTACAATCTTGCTCTCCACAAAGTCATGATGGGCAGAGATAACTGACATATGCACGCTGACTATGGAGTAGCTAAATCGCAAAACACAAGTGTTTAAAATAAATCAGAATTGCTTGTAGGCTGGATGACTGTGGTTATACATGATATTATTCTGCTAACACTGTGAACTTTTTCCAGATGGAGGCAAATGCATGCTGAGGAGATGTCTTCCTAACTTCTTTGATAACTTCTGAGACCTCTATCAGCAAGGTCTTTACAATGACAGTAAATTCCTGAGGTGGAATTGATCACTCCTTCATCCATTCTGAACATAGTTGGCAAGAATTAGGAGGGTTTTCTACATAATTTGAGATGGTAGGGCTTGACCTCACATCCTGTCCAGTCACCAACATGTGTTTATAAGTTATGGTATTTCTTGTTTGAATATTGTGATGAGGACTGGAATCAGTAGGAGTCATGGGAATGTTTACAAGAGCCTTCTATTCCGTGAAAATGAGAACACCCGTACCAGAACCCCACACAGACACACACACACACACACACACACACACACACACACACACACACACACACACACACACACACACACACACACACACACACACACACACACACACACACACACACACACACACCTTGCTGAACTGTGCAGGAAAGAATGAGAACTGAATTAATTTAATTGGCAAATCATATGATCTGTCATGTGTGTCACTCCTAAAAGACTGTGATTAAGCATGGCCTGTGAATATGGAAATCTAGCAAAGAACAAGAAACTGTACCCAGAGCATCCAGAAGTTTAGTCATCACCTTGGGAATCTTGAATCGCTGAAGGAAGAATGCCCCAAATGAGTATGACTTCTGCACATGGGGGTAGTCTTCTATGCCCTTTGCTTGTACAAAACTCATGTGATGGGCTGATAATCTGTTAAGAATAAGCATACTTCAAGTATTTCACTGTCAGAATCACTCCAACTGAATAATGTGGAACCCCCTTTCTACAGGAGACCACAATCCCTGCACCATATGGAAATCTAGGTGGACTAGTGCTTCCTACTGGTCTCCACACAAGAGCTCTTGACCACTGCCACCTCTGTAAAGTGCAGCAACTTTTCCCACTTTCATCATTGAGTAACTAGGCTGAACTCTTAGCCATCTGTGGCAGCAATCAACATGCACTTTCAACAAAAATGGTGTATGCAATGTTGGAGCAGGTCTTGACTGGTCATTTGATGGCTACATGGACACTTAATCATATGCTTAGTCATGCAAAAATGGAGTTTATTGGTGATAGAAAGAACTAACATCTGAACTGTTTGAGCAGCAAAACACAGCTGGATGGCTTGATGGACAAGCACTCTTATATAGTCGCTAGGTTATGTGATGGCTTGCATCAATCAGTCACTCAGATGCCCATTGATGTAGGATTTTTTTTTTAAATAACAAATTGTGACCAGGGAGAAGAAATATCCAGCTAAAATCCATCAAGGAGGGTATCTGACATTTGCTTTTCTAATCAATGCATGCAAAAGAAAAGTTTACTACTCTTTTTTTAAAGTTAGTTTGACTGGTTAGAAAAAACTGTTAAGTACACCATGAGAAGAATGCTATCATATTAAAATAATCCCCGGGATTCAGTAAACTTCCATCCATGAATAGCTTATTCCTGCACAGAAGGGACCGTTCCCGTGCAGCATAGCAGCGCCATGCATATTCATAAAGGCATGCTGCCATGCTGCAAAACAGACACGGTTCTGTGTATGAGTGCAGGGGGTGTGTCTGTGAGCAGTGCTCTCACAATACACACTCCCCCTGCACACCAGAACTGCCTTTCGGCAATTTAAAACAAGCAAGAATGCTCGTAACACCCCCAACCCGTCACAGTAAGAAATCTGGTCAAAGCCATAAGTGACAATCGTTCCTACCAAGGCAAACGTTGACAGAGTAACAGATTTAGCATAAGCACATAGCGCACACCTCCCAACCCGTCAGAGTAAGGAATGTGGACAAAGCCATAAGGGACAATCGTCCCACAAAGCAGAAAGTTGATAGAATAACAGATTCAGCATTAGCATGGATATTCTGAAGGGTACAAATAAAAAAACACAACAAATAATTTTTTTATACATGCAATAAAGTTTAACTGTAGCTGCGTGGGTGTGCCCATTGCTTAGCTACACTTAGTCCAGCTTAAACAGCATAAGAAGTTAAATAGCAAGAGACATCCAACTTGGTACTGCAGTAGTGTAGTGGTTAGAATGGTATGCTTTGCAAGCAGCCATTCCTGGTTCAACCCCAGTGTAACCAATTTGCATTTTACATGCGAAAGCAGTACATAACATTTGTTTTTATAATTAGCTACTAAATAACATATATTTGTTAACCAGAGTACTGTAGTAGGTCCAGATGTGAGGTGTCAGTTTAATAAAGTTGTGAACCCCCCATATAAACATACGTGCCTCATACAGTACAGTCACACATGAATAAACGTAATGAAAGTACACTGGGGGATGTCAGGGACAGCTAACAAATTTATAATATGTAATGACTGATGAATCAATCCCATACAGTAGATAGTCTATAAAAGAAAAAAATAAGCAATACTAAGCATTGCACAGCTCTGCTATCCAGTTGTAAGCATTGTGCACATATGACTGCTAAGCAATCAGTTGCCCAGCTAAGTGGATTTGCCATTGGTAAGCAGTGCTGAACCTGCCCCTTTAAGCACTGCCAACTTTAGCTAAGCAGGTTTCCCCGTAGCTTAGCTTAACTCAGCATATTCAAAACCATCCAATCACAGCAAAGGGTGGGAAATCAGCTGTATTTAAACCCCGCAGGTGGGAATACAGCTCATAACTGGTTGCAGCTTCCCACTGTAGGCAGTATGGCATGTGTTGGAGAGGGCATGCACTTCCGGGTGCAGTGTTGGGGCATACAGGAGTCCAAGGTCATGGTAGGACTCCTGGTAAATTACCATGATGACAGACTGTTGCAGGGCCAGTACCAGGGCTCCCAATATAAATCAGAAGCTTGGGACCATCTCACCCGTGATCTCACCAGTGCCACCGATATCCCTCGGACTGGTGAGTTAGTCTGGCACCACTATGCTGACTTGAAGTGGAGGAAGAGGGAGCTCTTGGATGAGTGGGTCCAAGAAGCAAGGTAGAGGGGTGATGTCCCAGCAGTGTGTAAGTATTCATATCAATAACTGTTTACCAAAGTCCAGCCTATGTATGTGATAGATAGGTATGCCTAAATATTTCTCTATTCCCTTTACAGCTGTAGCTGAGCGGGCTGTGAATCAGGAAGCCCATGCCAGTAGGTTGCAAAGGCTGCGTCGTGAGGCTGGTGAATCACAAGCCTGCTTGTAGTTGTTGTTGTTGTCTTTCGGCTTTTCCCGGTTAGGGATCGCCACAGCGGAACTCCGGTCCGCTAATGATTGGCAGTAGATTTTGACGAATGCCGAGGTGCCAGCTTGACGTCCAACCTTCAATGAAGGCACGCCCATTTACACATGTCTTTCGAACACCCACCCAACTGCGCGGAGGACATGCAGACTCCACACAGAAGGCACTCCCCGCATTCCAGCCAAGAATTGAACGGGAGAACCTCTTGCTGTGAGGCAACAACGCTACCGCTGCACCACCGCTTGTAGTAATCATACCAAATTATCATCTATAAGCTCCTCATTAGCACTCTTCAAGAAAAATCTTGATGATTGAATGGGAAATAGGAAATTCACCACGGGAATCACCTCTGTGGCTCTGCTCGACAGGGGCACAGGAAAATAATTTTCTTGGGTGGTGAAAGCCAGGGTACCTTTTTGCCTAGGCTTATATAGGCCCTAGGGCCAATAGCCTAGTGCCTACCTATGAACCGATGAACCTACCTACCTATAAAGTAGTAGAAAGTCAGCTGGCAGTATAAAAACTGTGTATGGGTTGCACTGAATAAACCAGACAATATGACAGTAGGGTGATATTTAAATAAAACCTTAACTGCCTGCCAATAAAGTTCTAAATCCTGGACTGGTTGTGTTTACTTTGGTACTGTATGGCATTTAGTGTTGCATTCCCTGAATAGTAATATGTTGTGTTAACCACTGATACCCACACTGTGCTATCATAAAAAATATGTCTAGGAATGTCTGTATAAGACTGTTGTAAGTACAAGGTCAGATTGTACAACCAAGAGAGACTTAGACAGGAAACACTAAAGGAACAGATAGCAGTTTCTAAATAGCTCACTCTGATGAAACACAAATTGTTGTATTTTTAGCACACTCAGCCATGGTTCGAATCCTGGGAGTTGTAATAAGCTGTATGCATAATCATACCTCTCAACTGTACATATTTTCGCAGAATGTCAAGATAATTGGATCATATTATTGGCCTGTTCCTCTTTCTCCCTGGCAAATCCCTGGGATGATATCAGAATTGTAGTCACTAAATAATGACATATACTTGAGTGTCAGACTTCTAATCCTTCTGAAAATGTATATTAAAACAAATCCTGCTACTCTAGCAACTCTCTAAGTTTTTAAGAGCAATATTCAAAATATGTCCCTATTTGCACCTCCATGTTGTCAAGATTTGTCCAGAGTTTTTGCATTAAGAGACTGAGAGATATGTGCATAATTCTAACTAGGAATCTGGGAATATGTGTAGAAACAGTCAGGTAGTGTTAACAAATATTCCCCCCACAGGTCTTTCAGATAATAGAAAACTGTAACTGCCTGGCAATAAAGTTTTAAATCCTGGACTGGTTGTGTTTACTCTGCTACTGTATGGCCTGACGTAGCATTCACCAAGATCTGATATCACTGTTTCTCACACTGTGCTACATAAAAATATGTCTAGGAATGTCTGTATAAGACTGCTGTAATTACAAGGTCAGACTGTACAACCAAGAGAGACTTAGAAAACACTGAAGGAACAGACAGCAGTTTCTAAATAGCTGACAAAACAGAAATTGTTGTACTTTTAGCAGACACAGCCATGGTTCGAATCCTGGGAGTGGTAGTAAGCTGTATGCATAATCATACCTCTCAACTGTACAGATTTTCCCAGAATGTCCAGATATTTGGCTCATATTTTTGGTCTGTCCCTTTTTTTTCCTGGCAAATCACTGGGATGATCTCAGGATTGTAGTCACCAAATAATAACATACATTTAAATGTCAGACTTCAAATCCTTCAGAAAATGTATATTATAACAAATCCTGTTACTCTAGCAACTGTCTAAAAGTTTATGAGCAATATTTAAAATATGTCCTTATTTGAACTCCCATGTTGTCAAGCTTTGTCCAGATGTTGTGCATTAAGAGATTGAGAGGTATGTGCATAATTTTAACTAGGAATCTGGGAATATGTGCAGAAACAGTCAGGTAGTATTAACAAACATTGTCTCCAGAGGTCTACCAGGTAAGAGAAATAGAATTTAGCTATAAGACAGGTGAAGTATACACTGTGTACAAACATACCACTGCCCAAACCAAGGCCATAGGGTATTGTAATAATACCTGTAGAGTAATGATTAGACCAATGATCATTAAAGTTGTGAGTACTGCAAGGATATACAAGTTGTTAATTGACATCTCCCCCACCCCCATATCAGCAACAATAATCTAAACACACAAATAAATGGGTATGTTTACACCAAAGCTGCTGTTGGGACATATGTCCTATTGTTCAACAAATATTGAAATGTGTTTCTACTAATGTTCCATGTTGAAATATTATCATTGGTGGCCTGTTGCTATCAATGTAACCTGCATGTCGTTGTAATGGCCACTATGGTTCCATATATGCATGTGTTCTGTTTGCTATGCAACTGTTCCAAATCTGTTGTTTTGGGTTAATGGGAATATCTATGCATGCTGTTATAACTAATCCTGAATTGTGTTGACTAATACTAACCCACATATGTTCTAAAACTGTAACACCATAGCACGTTTGGGAAGGCCGGTCCCAGCAGACCCATCTTTCCCACCTCATCTGGCCGTGGCACCGGGCCCCAGCACATCTGGGACCCGGGACCTCCTCGTCCACTGGCCCTGCACCACCTTCAGGTGGAACCACCTCAGGGGATGGGGCTTGTCCCCCCCTGGGAGTGGGGGCGGACAGGATCCTGTCACCTGAAGCCAGGTCTGGGGTTTGGTGCATAGCGAGCTCTGAAAGGAGTTTGGAGATCTGCTACGCCAGCTTGCAATTAGAGGGTCAGCCTGCCCCTCCTGCTCAGCCACCAGCACAGCCACTTTTGGGGCCGTGAAGGTGCAGTGGTGACTGCCCATGGGTGGGGACCTCAGTCCCACTGTTTCCATTTGGGGGCTCATGGACTACCGATTTCCAAACACCCCTCCCTGTCTAAGGTGTTTACCCCCCACATGTGTCATATACCACCCCTATCTTGTCTATCTTGTCTGTCTTCCTACCCAACCTACCTCCCTAAATATACCTACTATCCTTCACCAACATCCTACTCTCACCTTTAAAAAAACAAAACAGTTTAATCTGTTCCCCCCCAAAAATTTCACCCCATACATAGCTGTCCATTTTGCACACGTGTTCACTGGACACATGTAATCTGGTCTAATTGGCTTCACAACACATTATTGTTGTCCTCATCCCTCCCTCAGGGGTTTGAGTGTCCAAATCTACCTCCAAATTTAGTATATATGCACAGCTGTTGCTGTAGAAGAAATGGACAGCTATGTACCTTTTCTACACCTGTCCTGCACATCCCTAGCTACTTTCCCTATTGTCTTTCCCTCTGCATACCGTCTTTTTCACCACTTTCCTATTACCCATTTTTTTCTTTTCTTTTAAAGAAATTAGCTTGGGGGTAAGTGAGAGTAAGCTGTTTTAAGGAGCACTAAGTGGTTTTGCACATGTTTGCGCAGTGCTAAGCTAAGCCTACACAGATTAAGCAAGTATTCGTTTAACCGTGTTTTAGCAGTGCTTAGCTCCACGCAAATCCATGCAAACCCACCTACAACTGCTTAAAACTGCTTTAATCACCCTGTCACCCATCAGCCACTGTTTTGGCCAGCAAAAAAATAATCACCCATCTCAAACTTGAACCCAGGACCATATACACTATAGTCAGAGCAATGGACCACTACTCCATCTAGCTGTTTTTTTTTTTTTAATATCATGCCTCAGTACAAAGACAAAATGATCAGTTTTAACAATTGGCTTAATCACTGGTGTCATTCTAGGGGGATCCAATGTCTGTCAGCCTGGGATGACATGCTGGACAAGCCACGTTGCTTCGCAAGGGATGGCTTGCACCTGTCACCACTGGGCTTCCGGATACTGGC